>NW_020653851.1:17299375-17358579 GCF_003589595.1 Hyposmocoma kahamanoa | reverse complement strand
ATCACTTAAATTATAGCTGTAATTTGACACCACCAGAGAGGTTATAAGAAAAGAGGAAAAAAGCCAAGCTTATAAAGTAGCACCAAAGTGCTCACCTGTAAATCATGCTTAAAGTGATAGGTAGCCTTATTATGGCTGTTCTTTGTAGCTGGTTTGCAAAAGAGCATGGCTTTTTCGTAGAGAAAGATGTGCCTGCGACGCGGCCGTATCCTGAGACGAAGATCCCGTTTGTTCTCCGACGCAACCAGGAATGAACCTTGCATTAGTAGTTCTCCTTGTTGACTTAGGTCCACCTGAAGAAAGGTAAATTATGGATTTTGGACAAACTATCCAGGTGATTGATGTGAAGTCACTTTATCTTAAGTGAATGAACATTATTAATTAGCCGTGTACCAAAAAATAGCATTATAAACGAAAAAACGGCATAATTAGTTTCCAATATCGGTAAACTTTTGTTTATGCAGGATATGAAACTATTTTTCCGGATTTAAATCGCGTATATTTGTTTCAAACAAATCGACGTTCGAGCCCTTTATAGGCCCCATGGTCAAGGTTGACTGAGGTGGTATAATCTTCAATCAGTTATGTCTAATATTAATGCAAACAACCCTATTTTTTCACTATAGTTATTAATTAAATACCGTATTTTTAATTTTACAAAGAAAACATTCCAATTTACGCTACATTAAGTTTTACTAATTATTTTACTGAATGAATTTTTATTAAATTCAATTTATCATTAATTAATAATATAAATTAGAATAAACTAAAACATATTAATTAGTAGTGGAGTCTTATGTCTATATGGGACTTTTCATCAGAGGAAATACTTGATCCCAAACTGGTGGTACGGAGAAAACATCTTCCCTGTTGAAATTAGGATGTTTTTTAATTTCAATGGACTCTCGCAGCATCCTGGGTAGATAACGGACTTCTTTTGCAAGGACCTGGGGTTTGTCAAACTTCATTGAATGTGTAGGTTTATCCATGACATGCTCGCAGACTGCAAACTTGTTCACGCGACGGTGTTTGACATCTCTTGACATTTTGTTTATGTAACGATAGATATAAGAAGTTTACGTACTATCTATTATTGAACAGAGAAATCGGATATTTAAATTTCTAATATAAATACTAAAAGCATTCGAATAACTTACTGGCACTCCAGTAATAGCGATCTGATGCATGGAATCATTGACGCATTTGAGCACGACCAGCATGCAGTCCAAGGCTTCTTGTAGGCCTGTGCTCATTGACCCACATTCACCATATCGTAGCAGGTCCTGAAAGAAAGAAATATTTCTCAAAACCAGAGAACATAATCTAGCAACATTTTTAAATACAGCATTTTAAACTTTTTGGGTACCTATAGGCATGATTTTCACAAATTCACAGAAATGATAAAGATACCTTGAGCAGCAGCTGATACTTTGTGATCCTCTGTACAGGCTTGAGCAGGTACGCAGCCAATGGCAGTTTGTGACCGAGTCTGAGCTGACACGCTTGCAGGAAGAGATGCGTGTCCACCAGTGTCTCGCGGAGCCGCTCTGAACGTGGGATGTTCTGACAGTAATAGCTGTATAGGCGGAAGAATGTCTCTCTCTGAAAAAAATAAACGGTACTGGTTAATAAATAAGTTTTATTAAATGAACGAACATTGTCAACTGACAGGAACAGTTAACGTTTTAGTTTTACCTTTTCAACGAAACACAATGCGACGAGTTCTGTGGCTGAGATCGACTTTTCGAGGTCTTTAAGGAACACGTCCTGGTGAAATGTGAACAGCTCGTGAAGGTTGCCAAACAGTACGTCTGCTTGGCCGACCAGTGCAGCTGGGAGCAGATGCTGGTTTTCTGGTTTCTCGATTTCCTCTTTATAACCCTGGAAATAAAGGGATATTGGAATAAACTTTAGCGATTAGCAACAATTTTGTATGTTGCTATGTATAATCACTTGAAACGCTCAAATACAGACTATGGGAGGAACAGTTACCGAAGAAAGGTAAGATGAGCAATGGCTAATGGTATCACACCACTCTTGTAAACGTTTGTCGTAATCCTCGTAAATAGCTTCCAAACATTCACATTCCGAAGCAGTCAAGGTTTGGTCTATTTTCCAGAACTTTGATTTCTTTTTCAGCTTCTGCAATGTGGACGACCAATTACTAAAAGTATGGTTTCGACCTAAACTCTGAGTTTTCCTTTGATCTAACGATTTAGATTTTTTGCATTGTTTCGTGGTATAAGCATAACTATAATGCCGGTTAGTTGCCGTCTTGGCGCACCTGCTGGGCCTTCTGCACGATAACGTTGAATGCAAACTTCTAACATAACTGTCTGTGTTGCTTTTCCGGCATAATGACGAGCCTTGTTTACTGCAGTGTGATATTGTGGAATAGTGATTTGTTATAGTATTGTTCCACTCCTTCATTATCTTTTTGTAATCTTTCAGTATATTTGACAAGACTTCTTCTGAAACTTTGCTACTACACATAGTATTCCGTAACTCCGTGCAACTGGAGGATTTCAGTTGAGAATCCTTGGAATTTCCCGAATCGGTGAGGTATTCAGGTGTCGATATTTGTACATCTGCTTCAATACATCCATAAAGCGGATTTTTAACGAGTTCTGGAACATCAACCACAGTTGGAGCTGTCGTGAGAGACTCCGCGGTAGTGTCTTCTGAGGCAGTCACAATATCGGAATCCGGTAAATACGATATTTTCTCCTCAGTCTTTTGCGTGTCCTCGTAACCAGGTAGAGGTTTACCGTAATAGAAGTTTCCAATGAACGGTTCCATGTACACGGGTTTGAACGTTCGCGGATTGTATTTGACACGTGTATTTTTGCTAACGTCGCTCACTGATTTCTTACACTTTTTAATCGATTTCTCTTTTTCGAACATCGAAATTTGGTTTGCATAGTCACTGAAGAGCGTTGAATCGGAGGCCGCTCTAGTGAGGCGTTTAGTCTTCCGGGTGGTGGGGTTGTCATTCTTTCTGTAGTACCACGAGTAGGAGGTGCCGACACTGATGTTCGCGGATGATTTATGGAGGTCGTATTTTCCATATTTCATGGTGCAGAAAGCAGCGAGTTGCAACACGCGAGCGAGAGACTGCACTGACTTGCAGTTGGTGAGTGCGTAGCGTGCATTGCGTTCCGGTCCGCGGAGCACCGCGTTTGCTTGCGTGCGGTGCATCGATGCACCAGATACATACACCACTATGCAGCGCGGCTCGCCCGTGACTGTCCATTGGAAACGTTTACACATGCGGATCGCGGACCACTTACATAGAGATGACATGTTTGGTTTTCAGAGCGCGTAATGGTAGATATTAAGACATCATGCTTCATCGGATGCTTTGGAGTGTGACGTGAAGGATGGCATAACTATAACTAACATATGACAAATACGTCAGGTTTTTTTTAACGCACACACTCAACATAGCACCGCACTAGGGAATTCCTGTGTCGCGGGTGCCATGGACACACATACACACACATAGGCAACCACAAATTACACCCAAACTCACGAGAGAAATAAATGTAGACCATACTAATATTTCTCTCGGCCCGGGAATCGAACCTGGGACCTCTGCGTGGCAGTCCGGCATGGTAACCGTTCGGCCACGGAGGCAGTTTGAAGACGGTTTGAGACGGTTGAAGACATGATACGAATACGCGTCATAATTATATAAGCGTTTATTGGAGAAAGGGTTTCAATAGTTCTGAAGGTCATTAGAGCACTCAACTTACACTGAGTATAGAGCCAAGTTCTTGGACGTAGACTCTTTCCGTTTGCAGCAGCTCGGCCAACACGTGCCCGCGACGCGACCGCCGCGCCTCCGCATCTTCCCCTCCTGAACTCTCTGATCCGCCAGACGTTTCCATCTGTCGACAATATACAGAATATAATAGAGAATATAGTTTATGAATCGTAGGGAACGCTCTAGTACATATACTGCCTCATATAGACGATTAATTATTTTTTACCGAGTTTGCTCCACCAGGCAGGTGGAGGGACACTGTGCTGTTTTTTTAAATGCTACGATACCAACATATAGCTGAAGATGAGCGTAGAATTTTTGACGATATTCTATCTAAAGATGATTTTACCAACAAAGTTTACCCGACAACCAATCATGCAATACCTACCCGATAACTAAGACAGCTTATGTTGTCGTAATACCTTTTTTAAACCTCACCTTATTTGAAAATAGTTTCTTCTTAGGTACTTCATCCCACAAGTAATCGGAGGACAATAATCTCCGTCCGTATCTAGTATTTATAGCAGAAGCACTATTTGTTCTAAATTTAGTAAAATTCTTCATCATGATCTATTAAAAGCATAACAAATATTAAGTAGGTACTACAAATAATACTTCACTACATATTTAATCGCATCGTCAAAAGGTATAATAAAGTAGTGAAATCTATTCTTTTAGATTTAGATAATGATAACAGACGAATATACACAGAACACTATTTGTAGGGATTTAGCGGATTTTCTGAACATAGGCAGATTTTTGACATTTTTCTTGAAAGTTTGTTGACAGTTGCGTCCTAGTAAGTCTTGACAGTCACGCCATAAAAACGCAATACAAAAAGTTTCCAAGTTACTTATTACTTACATACATAACTTCAGAGTATTCTGTCTTGTTTATTATTTATTTCAAATTGGTATTATTATAAGAAAATAACTATAGAATTTACTAATACTGCCTACTATTTTCAATCATCTTTAAAATCTAATACACATTAAGACTATCTCAGCCTTTAGGTTGAGATTTATAAAACGAACTTCGACTTCGATTAAGCAAAGATGGCACTAAGTAAGTTTTTCATACTTACAAAAACAAACTTTGATTAAGTTTTGAGCAAGAAATTAAATTGAACTTTGACTTTACTTCGTAGTTTCTTGCTTGAACTTAAGTAAAGTTCGTTTTGTAGATACGAAAAACTTGCTTAAGCTCTCCAGTTTTGCTTAGTTAAAGACTTGAATTTAATTCTAGAAATCTCAACCTAAGTATAAGTATAGGTACTCTTCATCCAATAGCATTAGTTTTTCATAAAATATTGTAATAGGTGATGCGGTAGAAATAGTGCTTCTTATGATAGAGCTCATCAAGGGAAAATCTATATCTAGTTCTGCTGCGCCGCCGATCAGCAATGTATTTGGGACTTGTCAACTTTATGTCATAGTGTGCTGGTGAAGTGTCAGTGCTGCATTTTTTGTAAAAAAAATGGACATGTTCTTGACTACTACTACCTAACTCTGGAGCAAAGGTAGGTTCTAAGATGGAACGAGTTCACCCAGAAGATGCCCATTCAGTCGCATCTTAAGGATACTCGGGTTGTATGTGAAAGTTGCAGGTAGTGAATTCTATTCCTGGGCTGTGCGTATAATAAAAGATGACCAAATTGATAAACCCCGCAGTGAATTGATGGAGCACATGGGCGCTCTCACCGAAATATATTCTGTTGAAAACCGACAGACAGGCGCCGGTGGGTTAAGTCATGAAGTTTAGATTCGAGCTTAACGTCGCCAATAAGTCTCCTGGCTCTCAGATCCTTGCTATTTAAAACTATGAGCGGCACTACAACTGTTATAGATAGGCGTGTCGCTTACCGCCAGCCACGCGACTTGTTCGTCCCGTGACTTGATATCAGAAAAAAAGTATGAAGCTTATACTCCAGGAAAAAAATTAAAAGGAATATTGGTGAGAAACTTCATTGATAATATGATTTTTCACAAACGTGTTAATTATATTCTTAATTATTACTTAGCAGAGAAACACAGCGGTAAAACATAATCCAGAGTCCAATCAAAGCATTTGATGTAACCTTTAATAGGTTTCTCACGGTACTGTTAGAATACATTTGCAATTACGATTTTATAACCGTTTCATACCAAGGCCAGGTCATACGAGTCCCACAGCTGATGCCCAGTGGTAGAATGTGGCGTAACAAAATTTACGCTTCATCACATAACAATTTTACATATATTGTCGTTTTCTTTCAGATTGGAATCGTGCATTTAAATAATAATTTGATGACCTCCGTGGTGGAGTGGCTTGTACACCAGTTTTCATGGTGTCCCTATCTGAGTACACCAGTTTTCATGGTGTTTCAATCTAGAAACGAACTTTTCTATATTGTCTCCCGGGTCAATGTAGAAAAGTTCTAGGTGTTTGTGGTATCGTCGTTCTTTCTGGTTTCCATAACACAAGTGCTTTAGTTACTTACTTTGGGATCAGAGATTTGTGTGATGTTGTCTAATAATAGTTAAATGTGCCAGAAAACTATGGACTCATTGTAGAAAATTCCCTATGCTATAACTAGCAGGACAGCGAAACTACCCACAACACTCAGACCAGCATCAACTTTGATAAGTTGGTTTCCCAAGTTGGTGCTACTGGAAATCGTACCTGGAACCTCCTCAACTAGCGTCCGCAATGGTAACAGTTAAGCCACAGAGGTCGTAAATAGATATCATCGCCAGTAGTAGATTCGTAAAAATTCAAATTATAAAAAAATTCGAAAATGTCTTCTAAGTACTTAGTACCTAAGGAAAGTAAATTAAGACATATGATGTACATAGGACATCACATTTCTGTCCTACACAGGTGATTTTCAACTTGTTCAATATCCTACTTTAATTTTATTTAAGGAAAACATTCACTGTGTAATTAATTATTTTTTTATTTAATCAACTTACAGGTTTGTGTTGAAAAGTCCTGTCAGAAAAGTCCTTAAAAAGTTTGTATCCAGCTTTTAACATCACATTTAGCGCATACATTCCTCACAGTGAAAACAATGACTTGTCTTTTTCAATTACAATATACATAGCACAATAAACACACGTTTTCACATAAAATCAACTATATAGTTAGAAATGCTAAGCGTTACAAATGATAGAACTTGGTCATTACGAAAATATCAGCGTAACAGTAGACCGCGAAATTAAGAACTAGGTATGCGATCACAGATTTTAAAAATAACAATTAACGTACAACTTAGTTCGTAGCAAACAAGAACACATGCTGCGTTATAAGGAACTGACGAGCCGGGATGCGAAGGGGCGCGGGAATACGTTGGGACCGTAAAAAAACTCGTTGCCTCCACTTTTGTACAACCGGCTGAACTGGTGCTCTACTTCGACTTTACTAGAACTGCTATAATATGTTGACCTGTGACAAGTTAAAAATTCACAACTACTTGTATTCTGCTAGTGCAGATTTTGAAAATGAAAAACCTTTCATATATCCATTAAACCTTGTATTATGATTGAGGAATCCGTGTCCCTTTTGTCTAGCAAGAATTGTACGTATAATTTGATTTATTTTCACAAAAACGAAACGTAATACTTAACTTTTAACTTTCTCATAAGTCATATCTCATATAGGCATTAGCTGTAAATTATGTGGCGAATATTTAATTTATTAATGTAGGTTATCCATCAGAGTTCTCTGAGATATAGTCAGAGTTTATTGATAAATGGTCGTAATTTTGTACCCTACATTTAAAAGTATCACATCATTTAAAAAAGCTAGCGAATTAATGTTAATTAGCTGCGGGTGCATTTCGGAGAGATTTTGAGTTTCGTAAACGGTATCTGCGGAGATAATTTTCGTGTCAATTTTCAGATGTACATTCCTTAGGGCTGGATTTTAAGTCTTGTAGTGTATGGATTTGGTCATCGTCAACCTAATTATACATCCCACTCGGGGCACGGGTCTACTACAAAGGGTTTAGGCCTAATTCCGCCTCGCCAGCCCAAAGCGGGTGGGGGATTTTTCATGTTTACCAAGAGTAGTGAACCTTATTCGACACGTGGCTCAATGTTTTCCTTCATTGTTAGCGAGACCTATTGCCATTAGACAGTCACAAATGTGCATAACTTAAAACTGATAGATACAAGCCACCACAGAGATTCGAACCGTTTCTCGATTTCTCAATAAATAAGCACCGTTTTCCAACCGTCTTGTATGTATGTGCGTACTTGATATACTATAATTTCAAGTGAATGTAATGCAAAACCAACCAAACAGTACTTTAACTCGGGGCCTGAGACAATGATTATTGCGTGACTTCAAGCTTATGGAAGACATTGTATCGAATTCAGTATGTGAGATGGAATTGCATGATTTAATTCCGTCTTACCCTTTCCATTATCGGGGTACATAGGATTCGGTTTCGCTCACTTATATTTTATAAAAAGAATTGCTGTATTTGGTTAGTGGTAGAAAAATTACGATAAAATATCACAAGGTTACTTACGGTCAATAAACTAAAGTAAACAATTGGTTAATAAACACAATCTACATCTAAATTTGGACACAATATTTGACATTTGAACGGTACTAATCGCATTAAGAGCGGAAAGAATGAGGAAGGGAATTCCGTCGATACGACGTTAATATAAGAGCTAAATCCGGATAATTGGCTCGCTGTTCGGTAATAGATTTCTGAGTAATTTGTTTTAAAAGGGTTTTAGTGTTAAATTTAATTGAAAAAGTTGAATAAAAGAAAGGAAATTTTTCAAATCCAAAATAAAAATAAAAATTTAAGGCACTAAACTAACATAAGAATTAATAATAATAGCATTTTGTTATTGTACGAGTATCTAGCAGTAATTTGACTACAACATGAAACTACTAGGCAATTTTTCAAATAAAAGATAGAGAAGAATTAAGTCACTGAATAGCTAACATATTTTGTTATTGTACGATTATCTAGTTGTAATTCAAGCAGCAAAATAGTCCTTTATAACAATTAACTAAAACATGAAACTACCTAATTTTTTTACGTTAACTTTCTTCTGAGATGTTTACATAAGTGAGCCATTTTAAGAAGTAGAGCCCCATTCCTTACAAAACAACGGCAGCGGTAATAAAGGGCGAGCGTGCAGCTATGTAAGTACAGTGGGCATCGCTATACCAAGCACGTCTTACGTCCCTACGCTTTGCTTGTGTGTGTATCCCTGTTCCTGCGTATTAGACTTACTAGAGCACACCTGCCAACCTTGCTTTCGTGAAGAAACAAACTTTACAACGCAGCCGGTGAAAAAAGGGACAAATTTAAAATTCATTGCAGTTTAGCCCTTCTTACTCCACACCCTACCCCCTTGCTCTAAGCCTAAACTGCTTTGAACTGTTTGAATATCTTTGTTAGTTCTTAAGAAGTTTCGTTATATTCTTTCTAAGTTTATTCAAACTTATTGATCTCAAACGTCTGTCCGAGGTTTATTGTTCTTTTGTTTAGTTTTTTTTCCAAGAAACATCTGTGGCGTTCTTTTGTTTTTAGAGTCGAAAACATGTCTAAGCACGTGCTTTAAATTGAATATCTTTTCCATAACAATAGTTGAGGAATGAGGTGTGTGTAAATCATCTTTCATGTAGTCATGCATGGAAACTCAGGCACAATTTGTTGTTATTGAATCGTGAAGGCTGAGTCACACCGAAAGGATAAATTTGAAGCCAATTTTCCCTTCGCGAATGCGACTACATCGGAGTTTCCTAATGTCTCATTTCATTTACGGTATTTATTTATAGTCGTTATGTAACTTATCGTACATTTAATCTATCAATGTAAATCCTTTAATACTAAAAACAATGCTATTTATTTATTTGTCGCAATAAATATGATCATTGGCGTTTATCGTACCTTACTCTAATCTTAGAAGTCACAAATGTATATACATATATACGAATAAAAAAGTCACTCGTCTCGTCAAACACGTAGGTATAATTGCTTACTAAATTCAGTTTTTAACCAACTTCAAAAGAAGGAGGAAGTTCTCAATTCGAGTATATCGACTCATCCGAAGAACAAAGTCCGATGTGATTATATAGCGAAAAGAGAATAAGTACGTTACGAGAATAATTTCCTTATTCAAACTAAGGACTACGTAAAGGTGTTTTGAGAATTTATATATCTTATTTCATTTCGGAAATATAAAATCGAACAACGGTCGATCTGACATCCACTGCGAAGAAGAACGAACGAAATGTTCTATGTCCTGAGAACAAGTAGTTTTGCAAATAGATCTTTGTTCTACGGATGAGTCGATATTTTTTTAGTGCGTATGTTAGGCGATTACTCCGACATTTGTGGACCGATTTCGATAATTGTTTCTTAGTATTCAGAATTTTAGATAGAAAATATTCCACCTTTAAGGGCAGCAAATTAGAGGATGAATCTGATTTATTGGATTTCGCTCACTTTCCGTAATTCCACTAACTTTTGGGGTCGGTTTTTTTAATAAAAGAAAACGCAGGTAGAGGGAGAGAAATAAAACAACAATGAATGCAAGTGCAGCATATTGCATTAATCCATGACCCCGGCAGCAATGTGCACTTGAACTGATTGACCATTTACGGTCTCAATTGCCGCCGGCGGGTGCGCCCGCGCAGCGCCCTCATTCACTCGGCTTCAGATACCAGTAATTGCGTATAGGTACTTATGCTTACTCTACAGCTATTTTATGGTATCAACTCATAAGTACACGTTCTATTGTTGGGACTTTAATATTTGATGTACAAGGACAAAAACCATCAAGAGGACCTGTTGCGAGTCTGAGATAGCACTTATGATCGTATGATATGAAAAGATTTGGAAGATTTGGACATGGTGTAATATAAGAAACGTACCTCAAAAGTACGTGGAATTACATCTATTTGCCAAGTTTTATTGAAATATCCCCTAGTTCGCCACTATACAGGACTTGACATAGGAGATAATAAAAATCGGTTCTCACTACTCAAAGTATATTGAGAGAAAAAACGCCTTGAATTGGAGAATTGCAAAACCAACCATTAAAATAATTGCTCCTTAAGTAAAATTTAGGCGCTATTTATAAAAATGAATTTTCATGCGTGAGCAGCCATCCATAGAGGTGGAAGATTTTCTTCAAAATGAAATGGGACCACTATGGAGGTACCCTCTTTCTAACAAAAAAAGAATCATGAAAATCGAATCATAAATACCGGAGTTATCGCGTAACATACATACAAAAAAAACATACAGTCGAATTGAGAACCTCCTCCTGTTTTTGAAGTCGGTTAAAAAGCAAGGTGGCAACGCAAGGCAAAATATCAATACATAAGTATTGATATTTTATACCAGTATCGCGGATTGGAATCTTGATTATGGAGTATGATTATGAAATAAAAATGAAATGTTGAACAATTCTGAATTTCTGGCACTCTTGTTTAAACTATCACAAACATCAATAAACACGTCTACTATTTCATATTATTTTTTAAAGACCGAGCGACCGCTTCTATTATATAATTAATGGCGCGTGTGACGATCCTCGCTATGCCACGCGAGTGCGCCGCGAGATTATGCGAATGTGTGCGTCCGTACACGGCGCGACACGTTCGGCACACGCACAAGCCGCGGTGCTACGTTTGTGTGGAGTTCCATACTTGTCTTATTAATTATTGTACTAAGATTTTGATCAGGGTCAATATAGTTGACTTACGGTTGAACTTTTAAATTCATCATTTAAAATTGAAACTAATGAATTTTCAATATTGAAAAGGGGGCGTTTGGTTTCTTTTTAGCCTGGACGATGTTTATTACGTACGTAACGCCTGGAATACTTAAATAGGAGTGACTCATGTGATAGTGAGCACAGAACACCCTTGAATGATGAATGAATCATCCTATAGGAAGACGGGAGCGGTTAATATGGTCGACGATATGATAGTGGTTGCCTTGCTTCACAATTTAAATCAATTACATTATTCGCTGTATTGCATGCAGCGTCATTATGCAATGATTACGAAAATTCGCTTCGATTCTCATATCTGCGAAAAAATATAATTCATTTTTAACCGACTTCTTGACTTCACTTTTCGTTGGAAAGAGGGTACCTCAGTAGTGGTCCCATTTAAATTTGAAAAAAGTATTCCGCCTCTAAGGGTGGCAAACTAGGGGATGAATGACTTTTGAGGTCGGTTTTTTTACTCTATACTAATTATTAATTACTTTTTAGATGTTTTGTTTAATTATCTGGATTAGTTATGGTTATTATAAACACAGATCACCCTATTGATTACGGCAGTTACTTAATAAAAGCTACAATACCATACCTACCTACTATTGCCCTAAATAATTTGAAACTAATTGCGTAACCCAAGTTTTTGACTGCTTCGTAAATATGTGTGCAAAACGAAAGTTGAAATCTATGAGTTTGATTAAATACCCAATTGCAAGTTTTTATTTTTACTGAATATCATGATGTTTTTTCTACTATCGTATGATAGATTCATACATATATGTATTTTTAGTGAAAATACACTATTATTATTATTGGTAATAGTTGTAATTTTGTTATAAAAACCTACCTCAACAGTTGGTGGAATTACATCTATTTGCCAAGTTTTATTCAAATCGGTCACAGGAAAGTGTGCGAAACCGGTTTCATCTCCTAGGTGCCACCCTTAGAAGTGGAATATTTTCTTTAAATTTAAATGGGATCAATATTAAGGTACCCTCTTTCTGCAGAAAAAGAATCATCAAAATCGGTTCACAAATGCAGGAGTTATTGCGTAACATACATGCAAAAATAAACCTAATACAGTCGAATTGAGAATCTCCTTTTTCTGAAGTCGGTTAAAAAGATCGAACAAATACAAAGAAAAATTGATTCGATCCAATTGGACTCGAACCAACACGTCCGTCCCCTTCGCTCTTTAAGATTCATAACAAACACATAGAGAAGTTCGTAAGATCTGCTGAGTGGATCCGTAGCTTAGGTAGAGCGGTAGCCACGTTGAGGCAACAAACGTTTGTTCGAGTCCAGTCGAGTCGAAGAAATATTTGTGTCAATAATAATTAATACCCAAATTTTAAGGCGTTATAATCAAAGCTGGGCTTTTTATAGACGGTACTAGATAGGAGAGTCGATAACTATTTTTGGATAATGATGCACTTGGTTTAGAAAACGAGAGTTGAATATTCAATTTAGTATATAATAATAATTATAATAACGCATACATTCAACATAGCCCCGCACTAGGGAAACCCTGTGTCACGAGTGCTATGGACACACACATAGACAACTACAAATTACACCCAAACTCACGAGAGAAATAATATAGGTCGTACAAACACTTCTCCCGGCCCGGGAATCGAACCCGGGACCTCTGCGTGGCAGTCCGGCATGGTAACCGTTCGGCCACGGAGGCAGTTGAATAGTATGTAATACGATAATAGTTTTTGATTTGATACAAAAATTTAGGTTATAATTATGACCCCAATGTATAAAGTTAATAGCATAACTCGAATTCAAGGTGTTACCACATTTATTATCGCGGAGTCGGCTCAAGCGTTTAACCCATCTCTTTAATATGATTCTGCCGATAAGTGTGGTGATTGTTTTACACTAAATATTTATATTCACTTATTTATTACATTTACGATAAAAGCTGTGTTATATGTACAATTTAAAAAATAATTACTATACAGCTGATTGCGCTATATAATTGTATGTTTTTTTTGCACTACATGTGTAATAAATTGCTTTTATTGTTTTGCTTTCAAACCTAATAATTTTTATCCATAAGTAAGCAAATTACACTTGAAGTCGTCGCATTAATTAAACTAAGCTACTCATTTGTAAAGCAGATCCCCTGAGAAGAATGAGTAAAAAACTCTTTCTTTTAAATAAACATTTGTACGTATTGTCATTTACAATATTTATTTCAATTCCTTTAGAGTGTGCGTGTAGTATCAAGTAAGAAATTTGTTGAAACATACCGAAGGTCTTTTGATCGAATCAAATGTTTTTCAAATCTTAACTTTATTTCGTAGGTAATGAAACTACAAATTTTTAGGTGAAATTCACCTGTGAAGAATGATTTTTTTTAATATAATCTGAAACATTTAACTCATGGAAGTACACTCACACGTTTGTATCATCTATATATAACAATTGAATTTATAATAAGCTTTTCTTAATAGTACATTTTTAAAACAAGCTTTGAACTGTATTTGTGATACATTTACATTTTCTGGAATTTTATTATAAAAACATTTTTTATTTCTTTTATGATATCAAGCGTCCGTACGAACAAGTCGTGAGCTGGTGTGGTAAGCGACAAGCCTGTTCATAACAGTTGCAGTGCCACTCAGAGCTTTAAATCACAAAGATTTGAGGAGCACTGCCACTGAGCCCTATCATCTTGAGACATACGTTGATAAGTCCCACGTGCCTTTAATTTCACCAGCACCCTTAACTCTTCAAAACCGGAACGCAGTAATGCTTACATTACTCTTTGGCGGCAGATATTTCTGCCGTAAGGTAATGTAACTCTTCCACAAGCAGCTTACTGCTACTAATTATACACGTATCTGGTAGCTCAATGTATGGTATCTATATTAAAAAAATACATCATACACATTGCCCTATAAATGACTAATTAATTTTACTAAGTCTGAACATAGGGGTCACAAGTTTATTTGAAATTTGGTAGTCTTGAGCTATGCATATAGATTTATTATTATACGTTACTGTTCTGTGTTTCACCAAAAAATCTATTTCGAATCTAGGCTATGCAAGGAGTAACTGTTGCGCAACAGTGTTGCTGTTTGCGGGACAAATGCCGTTAGTTACCGTTACTGCAATCACAGACTCATGCAGGGTGTTAAGATTATAGAAGTTATACCGCAGTTAGCGGGAGTTGAAAGGATGGTCGATTTATTTATCATACTTTGTTTACATTCCTACAACGGTGGTAAAAATAATTACAACTTTTAAAAAAAGAAAGCAGACTTCAAAAGTTTGTGGTATATATATTTGCCAAGTTTTATTGAAATCGGTTAATGGAAAGTGGGTGAAATTCAATAATCCGGATTCATCCCCTAATTTGACACCCTCAGCTGTAGAATATTAGCTTCAAATTTGAATTGGGCCAGTAGTTACCCTATTAAGGTACCCTCTTTCTAATAAAAAAAAATTAAATCAGTTTCCAAATGTCGGAGCAACCGCGTAACACACATAAAAAATACAGTCGAATTGAGAATTTCTTCATTTTATGATGTCGGTTAATTAGTAATAATTGATAGCTTCGTAAATAAAGTTTAATGCAGTATAAATACATTATGAATAAATATTGATCTGGTAGTAATAAAAGTTTCTTTAGTTTATTATTAATATTGCAAAACTAATCAGGAGACTTTAGGTACATAAGAAGTACATAATATTTTATATTTATTATAGAAGTACTCTGTAAACGTAAGCATACTGTTTTCTCTTAATAAATTAAATGATATTTATAACGATCCTAGGATGTATAGCTTTGGCGGTCAATAACTTTTTAATTTTGTTCAAACTTCAAAATATACAAGGCGTAAGTAACACAAACGTTCGAAGGTGTTTAGTATTGTGTTTTCTAAAAATTAATAAAACGTATGCCCATATGTTTTCTCATAATAAATTAAATCATATTCCTAATGACCTCAACGTGTGGATCTTTGGCAGTAAATAACTTTTTAATTTGACGCCATTGACTTACAATTATATTTGACGCATACTTCAAAATAGACAGCGTGTAATAAAAAGGTTCGAAGATATTTAAACTGTGACTCACGTTAATCAAAACAAGTCGGATCATTCCTTAGAGGATGGAAAGATAATTCACATTTTCTTGTTTTATAACAAATTTGACAAAACAAGTTTGGGGCCATAAAAGTTTTGTAATGTCAAGGCAGTTGCAACTTTCTTTCGACCGGTATTCAAAAGTCGGATGAGCGATAACTTTCTAAGGCGAGATTTTATAAGGAAAGACATGTGCATAGACATGTCTTATATCATTCTATAGGTAATTTTGATACTGGTACATGCTCCTTTTTTATTGTTATAAAATAAGTATAAAGTTATAAATAAATATAATATATATGTACTAAGAGTCGCCAAAATGTTGTGCAATTTGTTGGCGACAAGTGCACTCTTAATTAAATCTAACTAATTTATTTGTACTTGTACTTAATTGAGCTTTATTGTACTTCATTGAAACACATTCCAGACACATAACAAATTCGCGGGACTTATATTACTAACATTACAATAATTATTTGTAATGCAAGGCTGCAAAGTTGTTGTTGGACGCGAGTGCTTGTATTGAAACCTGAGCAAGTGAAGGAAGCTAAGATTGGTGAAAGAAAGGTGAAAAAGTTTGGTGCACCACACCACGGGCCATCGTCAAGTTCGAATTTCAAAAACCTTTTCCAGGCTAGCGTGCAAAAAGCGTGCTTTTGCGAGCAGATTTCTAATGAGAAAGGAAGCCTTTCCGAGCTAGTGAGGTGAAAACAAATTTCTTTTCCATGACTTTTAATAATTTATCAGATTTCAGTTTCATAAAAAAATATAAATAGGTCGCTCTAAACGGTGATAAATGATAACTCTGTGACGTCCTTACATCGTGATTCCACCTTTTTATCACCTTTTCTCTGGTTCCTGGTCACTTGTTTTCAAATTTTGAATCGTTCTTTAATTCCTTTGTCTAACTATTCTCATTTTAGTTTCGTTCCGTCGTCACTCCTTGCTCAATCGCTGTAGCGAGCAGTTCGGCTGTAATTTTTAATTGCGTCTAATTTTGATCCTTTTACCAGTTTTCTACCTAAATCGTGCCAATTTTAATGCTAATACCATCTGTAATTCTGAATAACTCGGCCCTTTTGGGATAAGTCTGTCTCACGTTTAATAATTAAGTAGGGAGTGTTTTGGTAGCGTTGTACCTGTTTTTTATATACCGTTTCTTGTTACAACCTTTCTTTACCTTTTAATTATGGAACATTTTTTGTGAACTGAAACAGCCTATTTTATTGCCGTGATCCTGGTGACGGCACATTAGTGGTTTAGAAACTTTTCAACTCTGTGCAAAATGCAGTTGAACTTACTACATTACTACCAAACACTGATCTAAAAAAAGGTCAGAAACATGAATGAATGAATGAATGGTAAATGAATGAAAAAAATGAAAATATGGTTTACAAAAGGTGGAATACTTGTATACATAAATAAAACAGTACTCATATTTTACCGATATCAGCAAGCAAATCTATGGATATCAATATTTTGGCAGCTAAACAATTCTAAAGCAATTCCCATTAAGTAATAAGATAACATAATGGTTATACGAGTAATATTTATTGTTTTGTAAAAAGTCGTGGAACAAAAGTTGTGGTTTATGGTGTTACTAATATTGCGAGATTGTTAGTCTTTTACAAATAACCCTGTATAAACAATCCATTAAATAACGCGTGTATACGTAAATTACCATTTTCAATATTCTCGGGCCTTTGGATTACCATTGAGGTAGACAGAGCGAGGCATATAAATAATTAGTTATAGGTAATACGTTAAGATTTTGAACTCTTGAACCCCATCCGTAATATACCCATTTACGATGTAATAGAGACTTTAACGTTACGAGCGTATAATTTTTATTACCGACATAATAGGGAATTCCATAATTAAAAAATATTTTTTTTTTATGATTTTCAATGACGGGAAAAGCAAGTCGTGAACCTGGAACGTCTCATCCGTGACCTGGTAATAAGGGACACGTCCGCCCATGACGGTTACAGCAGTGCTACTTAGTGCTCTAAAACGCATATATATGAGAGACACTGCAATCGTTACTCTAAGACATAAAATTGAAGTCCCATGTGCCTACAGTTCCATCAGTACCATTCAAAAACGGAATGCTAAGCAGTATTGCTCACACTATTGCTTGGGCGGCAGAATCAGATATGGTACCAGTATTTCTCTGGATGAACTCTTTTACAAGAAGCTCTACAGGCATTGAAATTGGTATAAATTTTAAATTATCTCTCAATATAACATAGCTTTACATTGCTAAGATCTTATAGTTTCACCAGCACCCAGTAATGCCCACATTACTGCTTGGTGGCAGAAATAGATATGGAAGCAGTATTTCCCTAGACTAAGTCTTTCACAAGAAGCTTTACTGCTATAAAAACTGCTTTATACTAACATTAAAAATTACGCAAATATAATTCGTGACGTTACACGTAAGTGGCGCCATAAAAGCTTCACCTGTTTTGTTAAAAGGAGACGTATTCTCCTCCCAATGATTTTAACTATAATATAATGTTGTAACTCAAAATATGTGAAATTCAAGATTATAACATTGCTGAACATCGAATTTAATTATGTAGGTACACGTCAATAAAACCGTCGTTAGAATATTGATACTTACAAACAATGAAAAGATATCTACTTAACTCAAAATGAGTCAAACTTTATGTAAGCTAGCTGTGGCCAAAAAAGTCCATACTCAAAAATATTAAATTAATTATTTATTCCTTTTACTTTTAAATACATTTTGGCAAGTAGGAAATTATTTAGATATCTGATATAAAACTTTGACCTATACATAAGTTTTAATGATCTTTTACGGGAAGTGAATAATTAGTTTTTCATTGATTCTGAAAAAATACAGTTTTTGAGTTAATACATTACTGTATTAACAGTTATACGTTAACGATATGTTTGGTGTTAGTAGGAATATCGTAAAACGAACTGCATAGGTGAGTTGATGGATGCTCAAACAAATGAGAAGTACTTCGTTGTTTGCACTTATGTTTTGTCATCGAATTTTGTCCACGTGTTGTACAGGTTTGTTTATTTTATCTCTACGCGCCGACGCAGCCTGAGCGACGTTTTATAAATATTCCATTTTACCAATTTCACCATTGCTTCTCCGTCTTTACTGCTTACTCGATCACTTAACGGAACCATTATTGTCTTAAGTTGTTATTAACATACCTAATCTTTACGGTACTTAATTATTTCTCGTACGCCTGGCACTACCATTTACATCTTGTATATTCGACGTTTTTAATTAGGTTGATAGGATGTAGGTAAGTATTATTCAAATGTGATTCGGAGTCTTTTTTAGTCAGAATATTTATTTTTGAGGGCGACGTATTTTAGCGTTGCAAGGCTGATGTTGTAAACTCTTTACGTGTATTTTCGTGTTGTCTTGTTCGTCCAAAATAGTAGAGCGATTAGTTTTACTTAGTTACGATTAGTTTTTTAGTTTTTAGAAAACCTACATGCTGGATCCCAAACTTTACTAAGTAAACTACGTGAAAGATTTTGGATTGTAGGTGGTAGGAGGTTGGTTCGTAGCACTGTACGAAATTGTATAATTTGCAAAAGATTCAGTGCCAAAGCCTGTGCAGCTCCTGAGCTACCGTTGCCCGCAGACCGTGTTCGATGTGGTACACCCTTTCAGGTTACAAGGGTGGATTTCGCAGGGCCTTTGATTTTAAAGTCAGGCGATAAATGCTGGATGGCGCTGTTCACGTGTGCGGTATACCGTGCAGTGCATCTTGAACTGTGTTTGTCTCTCTCTACTGAGGATTTTTTACTAGCACTACGACGTTTTGTAGTTAGGAGAGGTAGAGTAGATGCAACATATAGCGACAATGCAACCAATTTTCACGGTGCCTGTAACGTTTTTCGTGAGAGTAATAGTAGTCAAATTGCTTCCCCCGCCTCGCCTTGGTGGGGAGGGTTTTGGGAGCGAATGGTTAGATCTGTCAAGAATATTTTAAAAAGAGTGCTAGGTAGAGCAGCACTAAACTTTCAGGAGTTATTTACTGTGTGTGAGGTAGAGGCAATTATCAATTCAAGACCTTGGACATACATTTCGGACAATTCTGAAAATTTGGTTACGCTTACACCTTCACATTTCTTACAGCTTAAAGTGCCTAATAGTAACTTAAGTATTGAACTCATTGATGGTAACATTTTATCGTCGCGTTGGGGGCATATAACAAAGCTATGTAGCGACTTAAAAAACCGCTTCAGAAGTGAATACTTGAGTTCGCTTATACATAAACAAAATAATGAGCGGGGTAGGTCAGTTGATCCTGGAGATGTAGTTTTGATAGCGACAGAAAAGAGCGTGTAGAGTGGCCTCTCGGTATTGTTATTGAAACGATTCAAGGAGCCGATGGGTGTAGCAGAGTAGCTCGCATAAAAACAAATTCAGGGGTGTGGGTTCGATCTCTGCAGGCTATATACCCTCGGGGACTGTTCATACCCAACGAAGACATACCTGGAATGGACAAGGTCATCCCCTCAGGCACATGCCACACGTTCTGGTCGACATGTTAAGTTACCGGATAGGTTAATTTTGTACATATTTACTCAGTGTTAAATTTTATTGTTTTAAGTGTTTGTGTTATTTCCAAATGTTGGTTGTGTACATATTTTTTTAATTTTGTATTGACCAGCGCGTGCGCAACTCCGTGGCGGGAGGATGTTGTAAGCTCTTTATAATATTTGACAGATTTAGATGAAAAATAAATTGTCATTGAGTGGAAAAATGTGTTTCATTTGAACCTATTCAGGAAGCTGAAAATTATAAATTTAGCCTTTCAGTTTGTTATCTACAGCTGGGAAAAGGGGTGGGAGAGAACGTCTATATCGCCTACGCACACATGACTCGCGTTTCACAAACACGCGTTTATGGCGCCACTGAATTTCTGAACTTGTGCACAGGGCTCCAAGCCTGGTAATTTTAAATGATCTAGTTGTGTGTCGGTAGAGTGTCAAGATTTTGTAAGTTTAGTATTTTGCTGAAAGTTAAGAGTAGTAGCACTACAAATTATTTGACATAAAAAATACATTTAATTTAAAGACTAAATCGATGACAGAATAACGAATGTTATCATAATTGCAATATAATCTCAGTAGAGTCTCAATGGAATTACAATGATACGTGATTTCAAGAAAATTAGCGACTGGAAAGCTGTGACCGAATCTCGTTTTAATTGCATCACTTACGCGTCTAGGGTGCGTAAAAAATACGCCATGTGCACAGGCTTAACGGCCCCACGTTGTCTGTTGTACTAAAAAAAGCTAAAATAAGCACCTATGACAGTTAATTCGCGTCCACAACACGCTGGATTTTATACTTTGAAACATTCTTTTCGATGACTTTTATTTTATCGAAAGTGCGTTGGCCGTTATCTACGAGTACTCATATACAATTCAATTCTGTAAACTGGCGTAGATTAAATTTTACGTTGTTTAATGAAATTCCTAAAGATTTCGCGATTGCTATACGTTGGAAACGAAAGTATATTTTTGGATCTAAACTGCGTACATTATTTTTCCAATCAAACCAACGTTTTCGGCTCTTTACAGGTCCCATGGTTATATCAGTCTGAATAACTGGTTGACCATTTTTTCATCTCAGTCAGTCGTGAGCATTGGGCCTGATAAATAATGTACGCAAATAAGACCCCAATTAAATAGTTCAATTCCAAAAGGGAAACTTTACAGACAATAGAGAATCAAAGTGGGAAAAATAGTTTCGTTTCGAAATTCAGTATTGACATGACAAAGTCGACAACGGAAATTGTACTGTAATAAATTATACTCATAAGTATCGTCCGTCATCGATATATAAACTATTTTTTCAATTAGAATCACTTAAAATATTGAGCTCTTAGAATTTTGCGATTGCGATTTTTTTTTGTTAGGCTCTAAATCGCGTATATTTGTTTTTTTTTTCAAGTAAATCTACGTTTCGGGCGCTTTACAAGTCCCATGGTCACAGCTGACTGAGATGGAGAAATCCACCAGCAGCGTGACTTGCGCGAGAAGCGACATAAAACCGCGTAAAGAGCAATAATTCGCGTTCTATGTCGCTTCTCGCGCAAGTCGCGCCCTGTCCAGCTAACGCTGCAGTTATAATTATGGATATTTATATGCGACTAAACACGATTTAGATACAAAGAAAAAGAAATTTCTAATAACTTACAATATTGACTATGTTGCTACACAACTTACTTTACTAAACTTCCAAGTGAGTTCTTCAACAACTTGCGCCCAGCCGACGTGCACACTGCTGGCCCTAGAGTGTTTGTCAACAACCTGGGTCCTACGAACGACCGCTGGCGATCTTGCTTTGAAACTCTTCATACTTATGAAATGTCTCCCCATTTTGAAAGTCAATGTTTCTTGATCACTATTGCTCAATTTTGACCGTGGTTGCGAACGCTCCTTTGACGTCATCACATCGTCTTTTGTTTTCTTACCAAGTTTTGAGTCAGTTCTCATTTGTTTTGAATGTTTAGCGAAATTAAGGCGACTGCTTTTGTGGAAGTAGTTTTGTTAAGTTTACAAATTTTTCCTTTGTCAATCCATATTGCTGTACTTAATAGGTATAAGGTGTTATAACGATTTTGGTTTATTTGGCAATCTGCTGGTGAGTGGGACATAAACGTCATACATGTAGCATATAAGTATACCTAGTTACCAGTTAGCTCTTGTTAAAGGAATAAAATACGACAATTTTAAGAGAAAAGCTATGGGGATACATACAAATCTGTTAAATTTTCTTTTAACTTGGAACACACATATATACAGCATAATAATGTTAAGTATTTTGATAGCGTTTATCGCAACGTGGGACAGATAATTTAAAATGCGGCCAAATAGAATCAGAGTGCACTCCTAACGTACAAAAATATGTCATACATAAGTGTTTGTTTTAGCTAAAAGTTTCCGTAAAATTCATTAAATTAAATATAATGAATTATTTGAGTATTATAAAGGAGTCTGAAGAAATATTCGAGTTATTCGAGAAGCAACCTTATTACACTCGACAAGAAGAAGACTTGAGTCTTCGCTCGGAAGGAGGTAAAAAAAACGCGTGACAGGTCACTCGTAGTGTTGTCACTCATTTCCCAATGACCGCTGATTAATCACGGGGCACTTAGCGATGACAAGGTTTTATTATAAGTATTAAATAAAAAGATCAAACACAAGGAAAGCTTTCTATCGACTCGACAACACACGAACCTGCGATCACGGGATTCCGCCTCCATCGCTCTTCCAACTGAGCTACACTTTCTTATGGAGTTATTTTATAAAAATAAAAACAAATCACTAATAAACGTTTTATTCATCCGGAATTAGCGTAAGCGCTTCGAAATGACATGAAAGCTCCAATTAACTAAGTTTCTAACAGATTTTTTGCAGGATCTCAAAAGAAAACTGACCGCAAACCAATCGAACTAAGAAAAATTCAAATGTTTATGATGACCTCGAAACAAGTTACATAGGAATAAGTAAATAAATATTTTCATGCTTCTTCCAATTAGGAACTGTACCAAAACGATCACTACAAAATTACTAACCGACCATGACTAAATTTACAAATTTTTTCAGAAAACAAAAGATTGTGCAAACATGTAAATTAAAAAACGACACTAACATTATTTACAACTGTGTTAAGCTTCACGTCACTCCTAATAAGGTGCATGCATTGAATCCATTGTACAACATACTAATTACCATTATTTTAAATTGCTAAGTCATTCATAGTGGAAATTGGCGATCGGTCTGTTGAAGCGTGTCAATTTCTGTTGTTTTAAAATTAGGGAAATGGTTTTTAATTTCGTTAAACAAAGGCGAGTATACGATTTGAAATTTGAATAAGCGCAAGGTACGTTTGTTAGACATATTTTAATTGGGTCTCACTTCACCAGTGAGACCCAATGTAGACGTTTTGACGTATTGCGATCACACGAAAAATCGGCTTTCCGACGTTAAATATACAATTTTAACTAATTTTGATCACGATTGACTAAATATAGCTCGATAAAAAAAATCACAAAAATGTTCGGCAAAAGGTTAATTTTTCACTACGTCATAAAAATCATTTTGTAACATATTCATTCCCGTGTTCCCTAATAAATACATCAGGGGACAATGAGCTTATTTTACAGTAAGAAAGTATCACACATGCAAAATCAAAGCAATCAGGATGCCACTTCGCCTTAAGAAAAATTTGGGTAGTAAAGATCCTGAATCTTTTGTACAAATATATTGTACCTGATAGTAATTTCAACAGTTGTAATACTGTTTATAAAACATCAGAAGATTAGGAAGTAAGAACAGTGGAATTTTATGTTTAAAGAGTTGATTCATCTTTGTTCAAATATAACGCGATAAATAAATAAAGACAAATTAAACAAGATAATTAGTAATATGAAATTATATAAAGCTATAGGTATTCATTACATATTAAATGTTTGATGCACATCTTACTTTCCAAAAATAGAAAATAACTAGAAAAACACAACAGTTTTACATCTGCGCAGCAACAAAAACAAGAAATTAAGTGGAACGGTCAAGATTCCATAGAAACTCAATCATAACATGTTTTGGAAACCGTAGGGGCACATAATATTATATGTACGCTTTTAAACAACATTAATCACGTCGACTATACAAACGACCTTGAGTAAAAGTGAAACTAAATATATTTGTTAAAAGGTTCCGCAAATATATTTTTTTGCGTTACAGCAAGTGGAAACGAGACTCATAAAGCATTGTAAGAAATTATTAATTCGTACTTTCGTTATTTTTTATTTTATAGCATACGTGAAATAAAGTAATTACTATTTTGATTTTTTTAAGAAACCGTCAGAAAACCAACAGAAGGAGGTCTTGGTATAAAACATATTCTAGTGTCAGGATTTTTATATTTTTGTATTGGTTTAGATATAATTTCGATACATAAAATGGCAACACGGGTATCGTGTTACTCTATGTTCCCGCGTTTTATATTGGCGGCGGATGGGGTGACTTTTCAACTTTGGGGAACACGTGTGCTACACTAAATTTTGACTTGGAGTGTTATTAACGAGTAATTTTATTATTGTGGTGACAAATAAAATCTTACGAATAACTTGGAGTTGTTTTGATTTCATTTTAGAAGTGGGATGAACAGCATCAAAGATACGTGTACAGGTATATTGCCTTTTTTCTTCACATTCGTGACAGGAAAATGTTTCGCTTTTATTACGTTTTTATTGTGTTTTTAGAAATTCTAACTGAAGGATTTTAGATGCCTGTTGTTGGACTAAAGTCGTCGAACAATAACTGCACTGTGGCGCACGCGTCCGTTCGTAATTGGTTAAGATGTGATAATGTGCTATTAAAATAATATAAGAATCCTGACAATAGACAATAGATACTTAGTCTTGTACATTGTGGCTAAAATGAAAACTGTGCCATAATCGAATTTATTTATATAATCCGTAATTTGAATTTCTTTTACTGAAGAATGTGATTTGATCATAGTTGATACGTTCGTATTAAATGAGCCTGTGATTATTATCTTTTTAAGTTTGTCTTGACGCCCCAATGTTGCTTGGAAAAGATTGCTATCTTGCAAGAAGGCCGCCTGTTGTATCCTGTCTTTTGTCTGTTTTCGTATTTGTGCAATGAAAAGCATTTGTATTGTAGTTGCATTTTTTAACTTAAATTTTTCAGGATCGTAATCTTAACGAAACGTTACTTTACATGTAAAATTACAGGCTTATTTTGTTTGTGTATCAAATATTACGGCGGGGTTCAAGGCTCAGCAGCTTCGTTTCTATTAATTCCGAGTCGCCTGTAATTTTTCCAGCACCCTTGCCCTTCGAAACCGAAACGCAGTAATGCTCGCATTACTATATTAAAAGCACTCGATACCAAAGAGTATCAATACTTTTTTCGTGTCCCTGGTCATGGGTGCGCTAAATGCTATTTGTGAATTCTAGTTTTCAATTATTTCTTTACTCAACAGGTCGCTTTTTTTAACAGTAGGTAGTTGTACTTTAAAATTACGACTGCTGACTCTTTTCTTACTAATTCAACAAGTTATTTACGGATAAAGACTACCAAGTTTAGAATTAAGTGCCAATGCGTAAAAGTACTTAAAACTTGTTTGCACTATACATATGGCTCGTGCGTTATTGTACTCTAAAAATGAAGCGGTAAGACGAATCGGTGCAAATAATATTACGCCGACTATACCCCTTTTTAACAAAAACAAGAATACACACATATAAACAGTAACATACATACAAAAAAACATAGTCGCATTAAGAACCCCACTAAAATAAATGTCTATGGATTATATAGCTACCATTGGCTATAGGTATACATAACTTGGTTCGATTTTATGCTTATGTAATAATCTTGTGTGAGTTCAGGTATGAACTGTGAACTCGAGTCATGACACCGATGGTTCACTTTCACTATAGAGAGATATATTCACCACAAATTAACTTTAATCAAGCAGTAATTAAAATTAATCTGTTTTGATGTGAAGGTATTTGGGAGTTGTTTTGCTGAGTAATTAAAATGAACGTTAATTTAGACTGAGTATGTAATTTCTGTTTGCCCTTTGAATGACATTATCCAATTTATGTCACATGTTCTAGATCTCAATAAATTAGGTTCATGGCTTTAACTTATTAAAAAAAAAAGAAAATAGATCTGGCAGTGTAGCTCAAACGCCTTAGTATGTCTCGAATGACGAAAATTTTACTATTACTACTGATAAGTATAAGACTGTAGCATAGGCAAAGTAATAGCGGGTTTTTTTGTAGTTACAGTGCTTACAAAAACTTAAACTTAAAATTATTTTATTAATTTTTATTTTAAGTATATGACGTATTGAGTTAATTATTTGTTACTTTTTTGAGCTGATGGCTCTATAGCCAATGCACATTAAAAAAATAATAGACTGTAGATACCACAGATAATGAAATAATTTAGGGAAAGTTCACAAAGTACGTTAAAATGCAATAAATCAAACTGGTTAAGCAATATAAGTATTAAAGTTTCGTGTAATTTATAGCATCCAATTTCTATGACCGGATATGGCGCAAGACGGCGATGACACTCCCAGGGAATTAAATTTAGCAATGCATTACATTAGTAGCTCTTTAAGTCCTGAACTTTCATAATATAAATATAGAAATATGAAGATTTCAAATAAATTTTTGAAGACGTGCGTACTTTTGACTGGCTTATTTTTCGTGTGACTTTATGAAATCACAAGGAATATAAAAGTAGGGTAACAGCATAATACATATTAAGTAGAATCTCGACTTCAGCCTTGGCATTTACGTAATTCGCGTTTTTAACTAAATAGTAGTAATTAAAGGATGTTATGTGCAATTAGAGAACGTAAATTAATAATTACGTTATGACTGTTGCTCCTGTATCGAATTTAATAAATTTAAAGAATTTCAATATAGGATGTGTTGAATAACCTAAGTTTTCGAACATTATGCACACATTATATTGAAAAACAATGTGATTAAAATAAACAAGATGTTGTTTAAATTGATTATATAACTTGTTTTCTTATAACAATCATTATGATTGGAGGTACCATTTTAAGTGATGAATTTCACGATGTTGTGATTGATTACTTGATTGAAGTTACTATTTTTCAGGCTTCAAAATTAAAGATGTACCATATACAGATTCGAGAATAAACTAGTTTAAGGGCCATAAAACAGACTGCGTGTCTTTTGGAGAAGTTTTGTGCAGTCTCGGCAATTTCTGCAACTACCGTATCGTCTCTAATTCACATAAAGTTTATTATGCCATGTACGATTTCGTTCGAAAAAATTGCTTTCATTCTTTTTCGCGGCATTGTAGATTGGTAACCAGTCATATTTGTTTTTTTTTTATATTTATCAGAGTTCCATCTATGCCCCAATCTCGTCTGATGCGTTTTAATTAGCGTTTTAATCACATAATAATAAATATAGTAGAACTGCTTAGTTTGCGTGACATGTGTGCTAACTGTTCGCGGAGTTCCGCAAACTTGAGCTCAGTCCGCCATTTTCGCTTTGTACGTTATGGTCTGAAAATGATAGTCGCACTTGTAATATTATCTATGGTGGTGTTTTGTACCATCATTACTTTATTTTATTTTAATAAATTTGAAATTTTCTGTTCACTTTAATCTTTATTTTGTAACAAGAAAGGAAAGTACCCTTATGCCGCTGAAATATGGTCGCTTCTTTTTTGGAGAATTAAGCATACATCTTGAATTCGTCGTCGTTCAGCTATTAACCGCTAGAAGGCAGCATATTGATTGAAATTTCGATCAAAATGTCGTAATTTGCATTAATAGGCATTAATGGTATTGAACTTTCAACGATGTGCCAGCAGGATAAAATTTTAAATTATATCAACAGTCCAGTCCAATATAATTTGAAACTACGACCAATCATTATTAGATACCATAATGTTTCAGATTATAAATGTGTGAGTTTTGGCGACAGCGGTTCTGATAGTAATCGAGTGCCTTAAGCACTTCCATTGTTTTTTTTCTTCCGTGGTCCTAATAATTAATTGATCTAATTATCTTTGACTTTCACAGACACACCAAATAAAGGGCAAAGAATGAATAAGTACCATTATTTACAGTTGCTAAAAAAGATCATTGGTTGCTTAACGTTGCGCTAGAAGTTGCGCAATTCAAGTTCTCACAGAACATGCCTAATTTCGGTACTTATTAGCAAGGCAAAAAATCTACAACCAAGCTTTCAACTTTACTTAACTTGTGAAATGTGAACATGGACTGAGCATTAACGAACACGGTTACACAGAATGTCGTGAAGTGGTCACAATAAGTGCATGTAACAAAGAAGTGAAATTATACGCATAGTACCAGGCGTCGTACTTCGAGATACTGAATTTAGGTACACTAGTAGACATTTTGGTACGGAGAAAGTGTCGGCGTAAAGTACTTTCTGTACCTACTTAGTGCTTGCAACAAAAAACATGAAAATATCTACTAAATCTGAAAAAACGTAAAATGAAGCTCAATCATTACATTTATAGTGGTTCGAGACTTGATTATTTAAATACTTGTGCTAGGGATTCCCGCTCTTCTTTATGGTACAGTAACTAAGTTCGATTGTGTTTACGCATCAAAAATATATATGATATTAAATATATGTGATACCATGCAAAATTTTCATAGTAAAAGACACAAAATATTGAATGATTTACAGATTATAGAATGTGTGTGAGTGTGTGTGTGTGTGTGTGTGTGTGTTGTGTAGTGAGTGTGTGTGTGTGTTGCGTGGTGTGTTTCAGTGTATCTGTGTGTGCGTTGGGACGCATGTTATTATGTACATGTGTGAAAAAGTTTTGGCGTGTGTCTGTTAGCTATGTAGGTGATTGACTTTTTACATACCTTTGGTGCACCTATTCCAGCACTGCTAAAAGACTTTCTGTTTCTTTATAGTGTGATGATTTTAACCATTTCGTAAGCGTAGTTTTACAATAATAGTAGTTTCAAGGGTATTACTTTAATACTTTATTTGGTTTGTTATAGAGATAAGAATACGAAATCTACGAATACGAAAAAATCTCGTCCCCCTTAATATTAACTGACATAACCCACAATGCGAAATTTAGTGATAAACATGTCTGGAATCAACGAAATGGGATCTGCAACCCCCTATAAGCGGTTTTATTTATTTATTTATTTTTGGAAGATATATAGCAAATGTTTTTTAATATCATATACATATATTTTAAGTAACATGTGAAAGTGCTAATTACAAATCTCCACAAGTAGCACAAAAGATAAGTTATTAAGGTTTTAGTCAGCAGAAACTAAAACATTATTATTGAAACGTAAACAACGTAATATTTTTACAACTGCCTCTGTGGCCGAACGGTTACCAAGCCGGCCTGACACGCAGAGGTCTCAGGTTCGATTCCCGGGCCGGGAGAAATATTTGTATGGCCTACATTTATTTCTTTCGTGAGTTTGGATGTAATTTGTGGTTGTCTATGTGTGTGACCATGGCACCCGCGACACAGGGTTTCCCTAGTGCGTGACTATGTTGAGTGTGCGTGTGCGCGCGTTTTTAGTTTCAGTTTTATTGCTAAGCAAAATCAGCGTAATTTACTTATTTTATAAAAAAAAAAACACTAGGCGCGTTGACGTACCATATAGTGATATGTTACGTCAATGACTAGGTGCCAATACCTCAAAGATACCAAAATGCAAATACGTTAATTAAGACAAAGAGAGCAGAATAGAGGTTCATTTAGACTATATATTTATTTTTACTGGTTATTATACATTTTTAATTTGATGCTCTATCTTTATGCAAATGATTTCTTTGAATTTCAGTGAGGTAATAAGTGTATCACTTTCTGGGTAATGTAACACCACGACAAAGGATACCTTCAACGAAATACATTCTTTGTAACAACAAGTTCATATGTATCTTTGTACCTATAATTCAATTGAAAGAAACGAATGTTTTAAGTTATTAAAAATCCAGCTTAACTTCGACTGTTGTGTGCACCATATAAAATAATAATGTTGGTATATAATAGAGTATATATATATAACAGACAAACTTTAATAGATGAACGATGATATTATGATGTCAAGTGACGGGACGAACAGTTGCAGTGCCACTCAGAGCTTTAAAATGCAAAGACTGGAGGAGCACTGCAATTGCGCCCGTGTATCCTGACATATAAGTTGACAAGTGCCCTGTGCCTTTACTGTTAGGCAACAGGCTCACGACTTAGTCTTCACGTCACTTGATGAAATAAAAAAGACATCACCGATTACTCATAATTTGAGAGTTGTCAATTTTCAGCTTATTAATAAATGTCAGTCAGCATTGAAATCGTAATCAATCAAGTGTGCACTTGAGATAATATCATCCAAGATGCCGATGATTATATTAATGCAGGAGCCCAAAGTAGATTAAAAGATAGTCAATTCAACATTGTAGTTCCCCTTTTTATTACTTAACCATATTTGTTGAGTGCTTTTGCTTTGAGTTCCTGATACGAAATTACATTAACATTTTCCCTTATTTGTCTTCCTATGTCTCTTTCTTCGATTTATCCTTCTATAATGCTTCTAAGATAACTGTCGTGACGTTTTAGGTGCCCAAACATTTTTCCCCTGCGATTCTTTATTCTTTGATAATAACGCACACACTCAACATAGCCCCGCACTAGGGAAACCCCGTGTCGCGGGTGCCATGGACACACACATAGACAACCACAAATTACACCCAAACTCACGAGAGAAATAAATGTAGGCCATACAAATATTTCTCCCGGCCCGGGAATCGAACCTGAGACCTCTGCGTGGCGGTCCGGCATGGTAACCGTTCGGCCACAGAGGCAGTTAATACGAGTAAGTTTCTGTTTTTGGAAATGAAACTATTTTCTCGGATGTAGATCACGTATATTTGTTTTTTCAAACAAATGTACGCTTTGGACCTTCTACAGGTCCCATTGTAACGATTGACTATTTTTTTTAAATTTTAGTAAAAAATACTTACCATTTACTTCGTTATTTTATTTTTATTGAATATACTGATGTTTTTACTACTCTGACATTCATCTATTTTTTATGAAAGTACACACATCAAAAGTGTCTAGGGATCAAGTGAATATTTTTGAAATAAAAATTATTTAAGCAATATTTACCAAATCCAGTCTTCCAGGACGACTTCTTACTTTAATGCTTATGTTTTATTTAACCGCTTACCCCTATATATAATTAAAATAAACTAAAATTGATGTTTTTGCAAATTGTGGGAAACAACTCAAATTAACGGCGTCAATTAAATGACAAAAAAATGGCGAAAATGATGATTTTGCTCATTTTTATTGTAAAGATAAGAAAATTAATAATCTGTATTTCCACCATTAACACGAATCACACAATTACAGCGATTTGGCATGCTTAAGATGAGTTCATCAAAATCACTTTGAGGAATGGCCGCCCATGTGTTTTGTAACAAGTCAAAATATTGTTGTAGAGTATGTACGGTATGCATACTCGGCACAGCTCTTCTTTGAAGCATATCCTATGCGTGCTCAATTGGATTGAGGTCTGGCGATTGAGCAAGCCACGGCAGAACGTTGATACGAGCTTCGGCAAGAATGCGTGTTACGACTCTAGCCCCCTCTGTTCCCCCACCATATGGATTAACTTCCTGACAATATCTCAAACGTTCATGACGTCCAGATGTTCTCCAAACTCGAGTACGTCTTGTATCCGGTCTCATACCGAAGCGGGATTCATCCGAAAAGCACACATAGCGCCAGTCTTCTTCCTCCCAGTTTCTGTGTTCGCGAGCCCATCGTAAACGGGTCCTGCGATTGCAGGGTGCAATAGGTGGAACTCTGAGCGGCCTTCGGGATCGCAGACCCACTTCACGTAAACGATTTCGGATTGTTTGATCGCTTATTAGCAAGCCTGAGGAGCTGTGGAGCCTCGTAACCAACATCATGGCGGTCATGGTACGATTCCGTCGAGCAGTATTTTGGATATACCGGTCCTGTCTGCGAGTCGTGATGCGAGATCGTCCTCCATGTCGCTCGGCCACGCTGCCCGTCATGCTATAGCGCGTCCAGAGGCGACTTATGACGCTCTGTGTAGTGTTAAGAGTGAAAGCCACAGCACGTTGCCTGGAACCAGCTTCCAACATTCCGACGGCTCGCATCATCACTTCTCGGGTTAAATGATGTCATCTCTCCATAATAATGTAAATTGTTTCGGTTCCGATGCAGATATTGTAATGATTTTGTCAAAACGCTATAACTCATTTTTATACAAAACCACATTGACAATCGATTTTCTTCTTATTATCGAATTTTAAACAATATTCCTTATTTAAATGTTAAAACTCACTAAAAAGTATCAATAGCGATACAAAAAAGTTAATATAATTAACCCTAATTGCAGCAATACTCTTAAACGTACTTGATCCCTAGACACTTTTGATGTGTGTAGTTCACTAGTTTATTATTATTATTAATATAAAGATCGAACCAAGAACTCGAACCAGCGTCTATGGCTTCAACGTGGCTACAGACAATGGATCGAAGGAATTTTTCTTTGTGTTTATTCGATCTTTCCATAACAATTACAAAATAGTAGTGATATAAAATAGTAGTGGAGTATTTAGATAAAAATTAAGATCATGTAGTGAAAACATCATGACACTCAATAAAATAAAACATTAAAGTTTTTAGTAGGCGAAAATTAGGAAATGTTAGAAATTGAACATAGATTAAACAGGCTTACGACACAAGAATTATTAATTCACAGTTGTGGCAGTTCACCTAAAGGTACCTTGTGGTAGACCCATCCCGTTATCCATTGTTTGTCGTGTAATTGATTTGGTTCGCATGTTGCTCTCAATCTCTCTTAGGTTATTGCCTACGAGCATGAGCTTAGAATTGATGTGTGATGGTCATGCAACGGTGGATGGATTGGGATAAGATTGTATTCAGAGAAGATTCAACTTAATCTGCCAACGAGACGAGTTCATTGGTACGTACATTCTAATTACGTATTTATATTAAAGTTGCAATTGCTTAAAAACAATGAAACTTTTCGTAATGTGAAGTGCCGACTGTAAATTGTTGTTTGTATAGAATATAATCATAATATTTCAATTTAAAATATGTCAAGAGATAATATTATGATCGTCAGAAATATAAACAATAGTAATTAACTGTAGTGAAAAATAGGGTGGTTTGCATTAATATTAGACAAAACTGGGTGATGACATTACCATTTCAGCCAACCGCCACCATGGAAATGTGAAGGGGTGAAAAAGACCCCTAGTTTGCCACCCTTAGGTGGGATATTAAAAAAAAATTATAATTAGAGACCAAAACTGAGGTACCCTCTTTCCAACAAAAAAAGAATCATCAAAATCGGTTCACAAATGCCAGAGATATCGCGTAACATACGTACAAAAAATACAGTCGAATTGAGAACCTCCTTTTTTTGAAGTCGGTTATAAATAGTTTCATTTCCTTCTGTAACAATCGTAAAAATTTAAGAACTCGACAAATAATAATTAACTTGAACTAAATAGTACAACTTTAAAAATAAAATTACAATTGGAAAAATATTCCTCTACACTGTAAAGTTTATTATCCAATAATAGTAGTATATAATAACAATATATACACATTTTGTACATAAAACTAATAATAAAAGTAATAAGAAGAATAAGTAAGGTACAAAACATTTAGGTGTTCATAGAATCTAGGACCTTCTGCCATTACTCGCGGATCTCTCGTAACTACGTATACTAAAAAAACAATAGTGAGACACAGGAACACATACATCCACATCAACGTTATTACGTTGGAGCATAGAATTTCACGCTGTATAATATAAAATGCAATTTCGTCGACTTATTGAAGACGGGATAGGCAATAACCAAATAGGACACGATCAAATACGAAACATTCCAATTCATTGACAATTTACTCTTTCATTTATTGTACCTAAAAGTTTGTTTGATTGACGTAAAACTGTAGCCAAATGTTAAGTTCTGAACCACAAAAATAAACTGCAAAAATAATCGCTAAGATCATTATCGCGAGCATAACTTTGCACATGTAATAACCAACCTAGTGTAAAGTTTTAAATATGTTCGTGCCATTTTGCTTATCGTCACCTCACTATTAAAAACCCATAATATGGTACAATAGAGCCACATGTGATCATCTGTGGTCGGAAAAAGGTGTTCCAAATCTATAGATACATGTATAAATATGGCTACAAAGAGTTGCTAAAACCACCAAATATTAATTAATTACTTTTTTCGAATTCCGGATTTCCGGAAATAATAATAGTAATAATAACGTACACACTCAACTTATAAAATGGTTTTACTGCATCTTAGAACAAAATTACTGACCTAGGAAGTCGAAGTTGAATTTAAAAAAAATTGTAATGTTGCCATGTAAAAAAAATGTAGTGGATAAATGACCTTTTAGCAAAACCAAGGATTAAAAAGTAACGAGGATGGTCGCTCCGCCCCTCCCTTGCTTTAAGTACCGCATCGCGCCTCGCATATTGACGGTCACATTGACGGAACGGCAACAAGGCTGTCAGCGGGCCACTCGCTAAGGACAACACGTTGGTGTTTAAACTGTTGAAATTTATTTATTACGAACGTACGTTACTGGTGGTTTTAACAGCTCTATGTCACTTCTTGTAGCTATATCTATACATGTGTCTATAGATTTGGAAAACCTATTTTCGACCATGGGGATCGTACATCAAAAGTGCTTTGATCAAAATGAAGTCATAAAAATAATACGAACTATATGGAACTTATTATGTATATGTGACATTTTATACTTTCCCTATTTAAGCATAAAACATTAACGATAATTTCGCTCGTAAAATCTTTAAACATCTCTGAAAAGATGTCACTTTGTAGATGTGGCTTTATTTACACATATGTCCACTATTTTTCTAATTCCTCATTTTCAGCTTATAATGTGCAGATAAATTCAGCGAATTACTTGTTAATGCCTCACACGTCCACTTTGATTACAGTGACATCTATCGATAAAGTTCAAAACTTCAAGTTTCATGTAGGTGCCAAATATAATTTTTTGGAAGATTTTTCTTTCTCTCTCCTGTAAAATTTAAAAAGTTAACATCGAAAGTATTAATAGTAGACGACGTAGAGAGAAGAAACATTTCATTTATAGAACCATATGGGTACGAATGATTGATTTATGTTACCGTCAAACCAATCGAGAAACTAATTTGTTACTTTGACCTCATTTAATGCGTATGTTAACCTTTGATCTGATACTGTAAGTCGAATGGAAAGCAGTCAGCTCTACGTACGTTATAATCAACGACTTTAGACATAAATCATGTGAGTTTTCAAATTCGAGGAAATATTGATGTTTAAAAATGGCAAATAACTCGGAACTGTAGACTGTACTTATCCGAGACTGTCTTAGTAAGGAATCTTCTTCTTTTTTATTTTTTTTAGGCCAGCACTAGGGAAACCTCGTATCGCGGGTGCCATGGACACACATTATGCCCAAAGTCATGAGAAAAATAGGTCTAGGCCATGCAAATATTTCTTCCGGCCCGGGAATTGAACCCAAGACCTCTACGTGGCAGTCCAGTATGGTAACCGTTCGGCCACGGAGGCAGTTATATACTTCTAGTATAAAAGGTAACTTCTAGTAAAGATTTATGTAGTTGAAAATATGTGGAAATCTAAGCAGAGATATCAATGAAGGAATTTCGTAGACCATTTTCCATAATTTACATTACAGGTACTTATAAACATCAAAGTATTGATACAACATCTGCCAACTACAAGAGGATAAATACATTCTGGTAAGTTTAATCAGTGTACGTACTCGTATAACATTACCAGCAAGCAATTTCGAGAAAGAAGTATCAACTAATTTGATTGTAACCAAAATGTTACCAGTTACCAAAGTCACTTTCACTAACAGCATTCTTAACTTGATATGCTGAGAAATCGAAGGTATCGATCATAAAACGTTTAATTGTATAATTATTTTATTTGTCATTTTTTCATTTTTTCAAAGTTTTATACAGGAAGTCAAAGAGTTTGACTTGGTTGCTAAGTTCGAAATTTGATTGTAATCATAGTCTGAGTACACGCACGAAGCGGCTTGCTTCCTCTTTCCAATGAGTACATTTTAAAAAAAATGCTAAGTGACGGGACGTATAAGTCGTGTGTCTGGTGGTAATCGACACACCTGACCATAACAGTTGCATTGCCACTCAGAGCTTTAAATCGCAAATAGGCATCTAAGGGGTACTACCACTGCGCCCGTCACCCATTGCGGTTATGAGACATAAGTCGACAAGTCCGATGTGCTTGTAATTTCATCAGCACCCTCGCCCTTTAAAACCGAAGTAAATGAACATTACTGCTTGGTGGCAGAAATAGGTAAGGTAGCAGTACTTCCCGGACGAACTCTTTCACGAGGGGCTCTACTGCTTCTAAAAAGAATTTGTAGCTTATGGATTTGTTCCCCGATAAATAATTTATCATCTATCCTCTATCCTGTAATCAATCTAACCTGTAAATTATTTACAGGTTAGATTGATCATACCTTGCCACCATGATATTAAGTGTGTTCCATTATCAACTACACTGTAATCACGTGAAATTATGGGTGAAATACGTGTGAAATGTCAAATATATGAATCAGATAATTATGTAAATCCTAATTGGGTGTATGACTTCTTGATTTCTTTATGAGGTAAACAAATTATTGATGCTCACTGTAAACATATTATAAAACATTGTTACGTCATTAAAACGTCGTTAGGCGCGTAGCAGGTATGAGAATAAAATTGATTAGGTAAAGATGTATGGAATTTATGAATGACCAAACTGTACAGTTATTATGTAAGAATATATTAGTTTTATTAGAATGCTCTACTTTTCCTGGCCAGAAAACTTACGTACCAAATCGATTAGAATAACTTTGCAACTATTTAAATGTTAATAGCAGGCATCTACCGTTTTCTCGATACAAATATAGCATAGGTATATCTTTATATATGTGTTGTTAAATTACATCGACGAAAAGGTTTGAATTTTGACACATTTGTCAATTTTCTAGGAATTTGACCTGACGACCGTTCGTGTCGAGTGGCTTGCTTGATCTCCGGCCAGGTCAATGTAGAAAAACTAACATTTCTATATTATCTCGCGTACAGACGCCGGGTGTTTGTGGTACCGTTGTTGTATCAAATTTCCTTAACACAAGTGCTTTAGGTACTTAATTTGGGACCAGAGTATGTTTGTCTAATATTTATTATATTAATTTTTATTTAATTTTATGTTACGTAATAGAATATTTGCCATATACCCTCACTAAATGCGTTTACTTATAATTATAGAGGTATCATATAGGTATTTAGGGTTACGTTACACAACGTTAATAGAAGTTATATTTAAAAATTTCGAAACTCAAATGTACTAACAGATTGACTTAAATCAGGTTGAAATCAAGTAACTTCACAGCAGTTAACATACTTTAATTCAGTTAAGTTACTTAATAAGACTTGATAGATTAATTTTAACCTTAGTTCGTTTAATTGCTTACAAAAATTTAAGGTAGATCGTAATTTGGTACAAATTGCTTGAGTAATTACATACGTGCATAAGGTATGTTTTAATGTTTGTGAAATATTTGGTTGTGGAGGCCATTTATACACATTTACACAATTATGTAGATTAAAGGGCACTTATTTTAAAGAAAAATAAACCTTTGAATTTGATGTCGCTTTTGATTCTGCTGTATACGGGGTGTAATCGTTAAGTGTGCCCAGGCGATTATTTCGTAAATATAAGAGATATCAAAAAGCTTTGAACTGATATCGAAAGTACGTTACCTAATGGGTAAATCGACATCAATAACTTTATAAAAATAATTTAGAAATACCCAAAATTCGTAGGGAGGCTTTAGTTGACCTACTTTAAGAAGTAACAATAAGTTAACTGATAATAAAACTGCTATAAATAAAGTAATAAAACTATCTTTCAACTGAATAAAAATGTAATGGTATAGTCAATTGTGTGGTCAAGTGTGAGTTGTCCATATAAAAGAATAAAATTGATCAAATTTTTTTTAGTGCTGATCGACTCGGTTTCATGTAAGGATCATTTCATTGTATGGGAAGAAAATAAATAGGACAGCAGTAGTTGTTCAAATTTAATAAAAGTTTGTTCATCAAAATAAACAACGTTTTATTATATGTGATGCTTGACGGCCTTACATTGGTTCCATGGCAGAAGGGTGCCTTTTGTGGGACACTGCGTGTGTCAGTATGTTTGCACCATCCCAACTGAATCACACCATGAAGTCGGCTGCGGTGTATACGGCAAAATTGAAACATGCCAAGTACATTGCCGGGGAACCGGTGTACGATTTAGTGCCAATTGCAGTGGAGACTGCGGGGACATGGTGCAAAGACCAAGGAATTCTTTGGGGAATTGGGTCGTAGGCCTAGAGATAGAGGCTGTGATCCACGGCTATGGATCTTACCTGGTACAACAAATTTCGTAGGCCATTCAGCGCGGTAATGCTGCCAGTGTTATGGAAACGTTTGAACCAGCTACGACTCTGAGCGGTCCGTTATCATTATTATAGTTAAATAAAAATAATTAATTGTTGATTTTTATGCGTCGAAGCCTGTTGCTGACTTATTTGCGTCTACCTGACGAAGTCCACGTTGCGGATAGACATTTACAATTACAAGCGAAATTAATGGTGTTACAAAGCATTTTATTTGGAAAGAAATGTAAAACGGTAGTAGTAGAATGTGAATTGCAAAGCTAGTTTTGAGCTCAAACGACGAAAGGTGGGCTACAATGTTACAAACGGTGCTTAGTCATAAAAATATTTCTGAACTAAGAGTATGATGGAAGCCAAACAATCTAGAATGTATGTAAGTAAGTATAACATTTTTTTACAGATTTTAGCGTCTTATACAAAATGGTATCTTACAATTCCTTCCAAGGAAAAGATTCTCAATGCGACTATGTTTTTTGTGTGTGTGTTACGCGATTAGTTCGAGATTTGTGAAGCGATTTCAATGATTCTTTTTTTGTTGGAAAGGGGGTACTTCAGTTGTAGTTCCATTGAAATTTGAATAACATATTCCGCCTCTAAGGGTGGCAAATTAGGGGATGATTCGGTTTATTGGATTTCACCCACTCCCCGTTAATCGATTTCAATAAAAAGGCTCTTTTTATAATAATGTTAATCTATTTGAAACTTAACTAGGTAGGAGTAGTAAAGCGTACCGCAAAGCAATATTTTATGGCCTAAACGCAGATGGTAATTTACGACGAAAGATGTGACCACAAACCACATGCATCTAGTGAAACCACAGAGGGGTAGACAGAAGGGGCAGCGTCGTAAACTCAAACGTACAATGACCCAGAAGTTGTATATATAAAAATGCAATGTTATCACTGTCAGAAAGCGAGAAAGACATCAAAGTAAATTTTGATGGTCCGAGAACAGAGACTTATGTCAAAACAAGTTATCAAGGACATGTTTAAAAAAAAATTATGAAATCATTCATATACTGACCTCATTGGGTCATCATTATGTCACGTCAATCTTCTAACCAAAAAGTTCGGTATTATTCACAATATAATTTAGGACATATTGACTACAGTTGTGGAAAAATAACTATTTTTGAAAAGCAGCGTTGACGTCGAACAGTGATAGCCGAGTAAAGTAATATATAATTAATTATACTTTCTATATACGATACTTTCTAGGCAATCACTAGTATGAATACAACGAATAAAAAAAACTAATAAATAAACTCGTACGTTGAGTAGGTATTAAATTAAATCATGAAATGGAAGTTGCTAATAAATATAATTTATTTTAATGTAACAAGTGAAACCAGAAGTAAAAACTGTAATATATTAATTTACACGCAAAAAAATCAGCGTAATGTTATGTCATAAATTTGTACTGTTTTATACATATCTGGTAACATCTTGTTACCATACCAGTGGAGATAAAAGCTAATACGCAATTGTGTTTCTGCAACCGTAGTGTGGCGCATGTGTAATGTGACTAAAAGACGAGCGATAGGCTCATATTCCTTATAACAAGCTGATAAACTACAATATAGCATTTGCACAAGTCATACATATTTCTTTAGCAATTCAATCAATGATGCTAATTTAATGAAATTTCCTGTTTCCTTGTGGCCAAAAAATAAACAGCAAACGCATAAGTGACAACTGTTAATATTCGTTCAAATTTAATTCGTTATGATACATACTGGTTACAATGGTGTTACAACAATTTATTTTGAATCACTGTGTTTCACTTGCGTACAAAGTTTTCATAATTTTTATACTGACATCAATAAACTTGTACACAATACTACACATGTAGACCAATCAGTTACAGAGAACAAAATTAATTTCGGTTTGATATTACGTCCCGATTTTTTGCACGTTTTATTGCGTATGTCGTGTTTTGTTATACGTATTGTAATTATCGAGTGTATAAATGAATTTTTATTATTAGCACCGCAGTTAGAAAAGGATTTTTGGCAGGAACTTTAGCAAAGATTTCTTTTTCGTTCGGAAATAAAGCTACATGTGACATGAAGGTAATTTATCTCTCTTCTACTTAATAATAAAAAGTTATCGAATAATATAAAGTTATCGTAGAATCTTTAAATCTTTTTTCTGAAAAGTTAATTTTACAGATGTGACCTTATTTATACCTAGGGTGCGCATTGTTGTTTTATGAACCTAAACAGAACACAGTCTTTCATGATGCTCTTTTCGTGACAGAGATGGACGTCTCATCTTTTGATGAGTTTTATAAATCTTTTCCGGTGAAGGCTTCGTCACGATGTTGTCTATCACCGTTAAAGCAAATGTCAAATTAGCAGTGTAGAGCACAACATTCGAAAATACTTATTCGATACAAGCGGATGCTGAGACTAGAACTCTGGCCCCCCTTGTCATAAATAACGCATTTGCATTTTGGTAACTTTCGAGATATTGGCATCTAAAGCTTTTTGTTTCTTTGAAAAATGTCAATGACGATGATTTAGCTTAACAATAAAACTTGAACTAAATAATATATAAAAAAACGCTTATAGAGGGTAGTAGATGTCGTTTCGCTAGTTGCTGATATGTTAATAACTCAAATTCCTTAAAAATGACGATTATGCCGTTTATGATATGGACAGCTGACTCCTCTCTCCATTACATACTAAAACCACAACTCTTACAAATAACAGCAAGTTCAGATTTTTTATGTACCTATTTTTAATGGCTTTGATATAAGACAATTATTTCAATAATCTCCTAAATAATCTTTAATAATTTTAACAATTTTTAAGTGTTGTAGTAAAACGCAAAGAAATGTGTTATTAACGTATTTCACCCGCAATTACGCTCAAAATTTAACGCTTTATAATCTAGTAATACCGCGTCGCCAAACTGGTGATATAACATATCACTTTATTTGACAGATAGGTATGTATAAATAACTTTCGTGACAGTTATGTTATGGTCCCCGATTGCATAAAATAATCGCATTTGCTAGAATTACAGCGCAGAACAATAATATTGTTTCGTTTGGTCATTAATAGGTTCAAGGTTGCCATATTTACGGCCAACCTCCAGTAGTGGAGAGGGACTAAGAAGAAAAAGAAGAGGAAAGAATTACAAATAATCCAAATGCTACCACGATCATAAAGCAACGTACAACACAATAGGATTGTCAACAGCGCAGAGAAAAAATACATATATAAGAAATGAAAGGAAAAGAAACGATAGAAGGGAAAGGACATTATTTCAGTCATTCACTCAAATGATTATAGAAGTTATTTGAATTGAAACCGTAATGCAACACACGCAAAACACAACTATCTGTGTAATGTAGCAGTTCAAACATAACCATTAACACATTACAGTGCTAACTGGTGAAGTCTTTGTTAGCAAAGGCCGTAGTGAAGGCCGAAGCGAACTAGTTTGCAATCTTATAAGAATGTTATGACGGCTTACTTTTGATTGATATCGATTATCCTTGAAAACAGCTGGAGAGATAATTAAATATTTCCTTTTTTGTTGGTTTCTGTTTAGATAATTAATAGAACTTAATCCATATGGTGTAAAAAGCTTTGGAGCTGCAAGCGCAGTCCGAAACGCATGTGAAACGTAAATGAAAAAATAGACATATTTAGAATTATTATATGGAAAATATAAATAATCTATGGGATATAAATGAATTTACTTTCAATATCGATACCTCCAATGAATATTACGCCAAGTTAATTTTTGGACTTGTTCTGTTTTTATTTTGTTTATTTTTTGTTTCTTTATATTTTTTTCACAAGATTCGGGGAGCATAATATTAGTAAATAAATATGGCTGTTTACAAAAATAACAGAAAAGGACCAAAATAGTGTTAATTGGAGATATCGGTATCCTTAATTTAAATAATTAACTTTATAATTAAGAAACAAGTGAAAATTTTTCGCTAAGTAAATTTCATGGCATTGACATTGGGCGCCATCAATTTCAATCGAAGCATCCAGAATTTTGCAAATCACTTTAATAAACGATTTGTCATCACGTTGCTTTGGTACAATCACTAAGCACTATGTTCACAGCACTACAAATTGAACATTATATTCACATGTAAGTGTTCTTTTTAGATTAAAATATTTTTTTAACGTAACTTCAGACGCGTCTATACTTTACAGTTAAAAGGAAAACTAATGTACAACCAATGTCATGTAATTATTATGTTTTATTTGTACCATCTACTTTCCTCATTCTTAACTCTTTTTAACCGCATTTGACTATTTTTATATTTTATTGATATTGATGGTGGATTTCGGTTTATAAAACGAGATATTTTACGGCTGTTACAATTACATATTACACTATTTTTATTTTTGGTATTTAACTGTTTCAGTTTTAAGTAAAATGCAAAACAGTAGTGTCTAAAGATTATGAACTAACTAGAGTAGATAATAATAAATTACCAAGACAGTAGATAAGTTTTTTTATATTATTTTGTTTATTTTATGCAAATGTAAGCGCACATTTGACCTCCATCTCACGTGATGGTAAGTGACGATGAGGTTAACGACGGAGCATGCACACCTAAATAATCCCTATTCACATTCGCCTTGAAAAGGTACAAGTTATAACGTTCAGGGAACAAGTCTGCAGGCAGTGAATTCCACTCCATAGCCGTTCGCTATGTAAATGTGGAAGCGTAACGCGAATCTTTGGAATATCCATAAAATATGAGTGGAACCCCAGCCTACGTCTAGTCCCCGATGATGGAATGGTGAAAGCGAAATTAAATCATGCAATTTTATCATCATATCAGTTGGGAGAGCGGTAGCCTTTGGCAAACAGTCGGTGGTCAGAGTCCAACCGGATTTAATGAATTTTTCTTTGTGTGTATTCGATCTTTGTAACAATAGCAACAACAAACTAGTGGAGTGTTTTCACAAATAATATATTATTGTCATAGCAGTAAAAACAGTAAGAACATATTCAATATTATAAAAAATCGTCTTTTTTTTTATTCATCCGCTAGTTTACCACGCTTAGAGGTGGAAAATTTCTTCAAATTTAAATGGTACCAATATTGAGTTACCCTCTTTCCAACAAAAAATCCTCGGTTCACAAATGCCGGAGTAATCGCGGAACATACACACAAAAAAACATTAGAATTGAGAACCTCATCCTTGTTTGAAGTCGGTTAAAAATTAATAATAACTTATGAATATAATACGCAACTTCATATATGCAAAGGAAACTCTCCATCGATCACAATGTTGAGTTTACTAGACAAAAAGCAATAAATATGTCCCAGAAATCGAGATAGACCTGATTAATTCAAGGCTTATGAACGCGGAAGAATTGGAGTCAGTTTCATTAGTAAATCAAAAACGAATTATACGGAACTCTGAGAAGATATCTCTGAATATGCAGAACAGCTTGCGTTATTCAATCCAATACGCACCGAGAAAGGCCGTCCGTATGGTAATGTGGCCATTAGAAATCGGAAAACGACAGACTCCCGACACGACAACGAAATTATCGTACCAATTGGAACTAGGCAATAATCACGATAACAGAGAAACAAAAGTAAGTGTACATAACAAATTGGAAATTACTTATTAAATAATAGGAATGTGATTTTGAAATGATGTTTTTGCAATATGCATGTATTATGCAAAATAATTACTCATTATTTCAAAAATTTAGATTGACTTCGAGGTTTTGATCGTAATTTAGACAAAATTATTTTGAATAAAAATAAAAATAAACTAAAAAAATAAACTATAAAATAAATTTGCCGACCTCCATGGTCGGGTGACTTGTACAACCGTCTTCATGGTGTCGCCATCTCTGAGGTCACGTGTTCTATCCCCGGCCAGGTCAGTGTAGAAAATAATTTTTCTATACTGTCTCGGGTCTGGATGTTTATGGTACCGTTGTTTCCGATTTCCGTAACACAAGTGTTTTAGCCACTTACTTTGGGTTCAGAACAACGTACGTGATGTTGTCTAATATTTAATATTTATTGAAACGTAAGGATATTGGCAAAATTAAATCTTATTTATAAGTAAGAAAGTATTGTAATTTAAAATAACAGGTTATGGTATTCTTATATGTATTTTCGTATTATGGTAGTAAATTATATTAGTAAGGTAATATTAATATTAGTAACGTTATCAATAAGAAACAGGAAGGAATTGGGACTTTCTCGGTTACAATATTGTTAGTTCTAGTTTAAAATATAATTGTATAATAGTAAAACTTCTAATGTTAATTCGAAGTGGTTTTCAAACACATATTAACGGTTCCAAGAAATATGTTATACGAAAATTAGTTACATAAGAAACAAACAAAAAAAACCACTAGTAAGTAATAACAAAAGAAAATGACGAAGAAAGTGAAGAAAACAATAGTGAAATAAACAAGTCTAGTAAAGGCTATAATGAAAGAAAGGATTTATATTCCACGCACAGTCCACGTATTAGTTTTCGTGAGCATGACGGCTGTAAGATTAACATTGCATGTTCGCGTGTCTTGTATATATTACTCTTAAGAGGTCACATAACAGCATCTTTCTTCCTTTCAACCAATTTACTAATTACGTTGAGCTTAGATTATTTTATGTAATGTGTCGCTTAAACGCGACTGGTTTTCAGACTTCAAAGTGAGGTTACAGACTCATTTATAAAATAAATAGAGAACCGAAAGGGAAGATGATTGGGCACTTCATGTCAAGACTGTGTTTGCGAGTGTACAGTATAAAAGACGATCAGCATACATTTACAATCAAATAAATAAAGTTCTACACGTATACAAGAAATCGTTACACGAGTGTAAATCTATGACAACAAAGTGGACCAAGCTGAAATGTTAATCTAATGCACAATGTAATTTAGAAACACCACACAACTGAGTATGTTGTTTTCTGTACACATATAGATTGTTGTTTTGTCTTCTGTGCAACTAAGAAATAGTATAGGTAAGTGTAAACTATTTGTTACGTTACACCTAAGAGATATGAAGATATGGGTCTCCTGGCACAGGCATTCTTATGCTTAAAAGGAGAATTCGGCAATTAAACTACTGAACACTAATCAATTGTAACAAATAAACTATTTTTTTTATAGTAACGACAGTTTTCTCGGAAGCACTATATATATTGACGACCTCTGTGGTCGAGTGGCTTGCACGCAGGTTTTCACGGTCTCGCCTTCGCTGAAGTCCCAGGTTCAATCCCTGGCCGGATCAATGTAGTAAACCTAACTTTTCTATATTGTCTCTGGTTTGGGTGGGTTCCGAATTCCATAACACAAGTTGTTTAGTTACTTCCTTTGGAATCGGAGCATGTCCATGTCCATATGTCCACGAGTGTAGTATTGTTTCGATGTCATTAGCAGTGGTCGAATAGGTAGACTATATTTACCTAAATTTCGAGGAACAGGACGGAAAGTGGAGACTTGCTTACAACATGTATTTATTCCGGACTTTTTCGGGATTCGGGACATCACTTCAGTATATTAAAATTAAAGGTTGACTGGTAGAGAATGCTTTTAGCATTAAGTCCGCCTTTTGTATAATCATGTCTGTTGGTCAATAACGTTTTAATAAAGAAATAAATTAAAAATTAACGTTATTCGGGATAGGTAGACAATATTCGTCTAAACTTTTCGATGAGTTGTTGCAACCATTTTTCGACATACTTAGGAAAATTCCGACAAAAAAGAATTCTCACTTAATACATGCAATTAGAATTATTATGTATTTCAAACATACTGTTAATTTATGGACATTCCTCAGAGATCCTAAGACTATCGAATGGACTCTTCGTGTACTTCTTAGATAAATATAGTCTAACTACCCACCACTAGTCATTAGAAACGGTACAGTCGAACGGTATTTGCGAAACGAATGATCGAAACCAAATCAGTTGGTATTGTTACGGTTATTATGAGGTTCGTGTTACAGGTGTGTAAAAACATAAAAAAATTACACAGCTTTGACATAACAACGAATACAATAACTGAAATCTGATAGTTATAAAGATTCCTTGTTAGTATGTGTTTATTTTAGCAATGTTGTACAATTACAACGGATATTAGAGCACTTCTTAGAAACCATGTTTTGCACAATCGGTAACGACATTTTTCTTTAAAACAGAACTTCGTTAAAAATTAACCGGTTGTTTAATTATCTTTTGATGCTTCAGGTCACGAAATTAAAGCAGATCCGTAACAATCTTGCGAAAGATTATTATGAAATCAACTACGATCTCGAAGTTAGTACTCCTGGTCAAGTATACTTATCATAGTATGTTGAAATAATAACACATTATTATCTGAAAAATGTCGCATACCGACGCAACCGCATATTTTAGTAAACAACTAAATACAGTCAGTGTCAATCAATGAACAATAATGATAAAAGCTTTCTCGGGCGTCATGCGGGCAAAATACTTTGTTTCACGTGGAAGAGGGGCAGAGATGCTCAGACAAAAGATGCTCAAGTATGATGAAAAAAAATCCCTCTAACTAGAGTTTCACTTTCCTAGAGCACTGCCAAGTCACTATTGTATATGAAAGAAGTATAATGACTAGACGCCTTTTTGTTGCAGGTTTCTTTTAAGGACGCTTTTAAAGGAAAATCCATTAATGTCTTTGTAAAAAGAGAACAAAGAATGTGGCTAAAAATGTGTGACATAAATCAGCTTTGAGCATTCGCATTCATAAATAAAACGACATATGGCTCATTATAAAGTCATTTTTTGGCCGGCAATAAACATAAAATCAGATTTGGCAATCAACGACGTATTTGGAAAGAGGTTAATGATGAATTTTGTAAATATGACAAAAAGTTTTATTTTTTAATTCCAAAAGGTCTTAAGTGAAGAACATATATTGGAGCATCGGAAAGTTGAACTGCAGAAAACATGTTGAAGTAAACTGTAATATCAACATACAAGTGGGTACTAGCTTTAAGTAATGTGCCTACCGACTGCAACGTACGGTCGTAACAATGAAGAGACACCGACCATTTGCGGTGTAAAGGTGATTTATCTCAATGTTTGTCAATAATAAAATATGAAAGTAGCAGGATGAGAAATGTCTAAAATACAGTCTTGTTGAGGTACTTTTATTACAAAGGTGTTATTATCCAACATAATCAGATAAATATAAACAGAAATCATAGTGAAATAGAAACTGCCAGAACTTTAACAAGTGTTATTAACATTTGGAAGGTCCAGTGGCCTTGAATTTTGCATATCAGCAAATATTTGTTCAACGTTAAAAGATAAGGCAATTTAAACATGGCAGCTTGTCACTGACGAAACAGCTCTTTCTCCTTTCCATACAGTGCCAGGAATAACAGTACAACAATCAAGATAAAGGTATCAGCGTAATGCAGCATTAATAGCTGTGTTTGCTTCTTGATGTTTACTTTACATTAGTGAGAATATGGTGATAGTTGTCTAGTTAACTCGTTGTTTTGGAACCTCATATAAACATCGCTGCTAGGAAAGCGACGCATTGAAAATAACCATTTGAAATATGAAGTAAGGGAATGTGTAGGTAATGCTGTGTATACCTTATCGCTACAGACGCAAACGTAGTTAGGGTTGCAGTAAGAGCAGTCGCACTCAGCGCATTCGCTCCAGAAGATCTCGCCGTTGCAGCCGAGCCGGCCGCCCGTCTCCACGTCCACCCACGTCGATCGCTTCATCAGGATGACCTCCTAGTACACGACATTCACTACCAAACCATAAAATTCTCAAAAACCAATCGACATCACAAACGTAACCAATCCTTGGTAGAGGACAATCCACAACACTGGTTGAAAGTCACTCACTCCTTGAACTTTTACAGTTCAGAAAGATCCAAAAATGTTTTCAATAGCATCAAAATTAAACATCATTTTTCATCATTCAAATTGAGAACGAAAATCACATTAAGGTTTAAAAGATGCGTGAAATTACGTGAACTTATTTGGAAGATTTGACAAAAAGTACTAGGCGATCATGAATGGCGCGGAGTCAAAGTGTGTGAGGCGGTAGGACCGCCACGCTACGGCTCATCGGGCAGACTGGTGCCGCGAGGCTCCGCAATCCGCGCGCCACACCCGCCGCGCGCGCGACCCGCTGCACTCACCACACTAGGAAGTCCTCCATCAACAGCGAATTCAACTTATTGCACATTCCGAAAACGTTATGCAAAACAATAACGAAATTGCGAATAAAGAAGCCACAGCGATGAACTGTGGGAAACGAATGTTAGGACATCTAATTCAAGTTTAACTGGCACATGATGACACAACCTACTTATAATACAAGCACATAAAGAACTAACTTTATTTTGGCACGCCCCGCAGTCAGTTAAAAAATGAGACTAAGTATTGTTAATTTAAATTAAACATAAGCACAAGTTTTTGTTGTCAAAATAAGCAATTACATAATGAGCAATGAATGTAGTAAATCCATAGGTACGAGCAGCACATTTTCTCACGGGTGGTTAGATCACTTTTCACCTTAATTTAAGCAATGGAAATCACAAATTTGCACAACATTATCCGCCACATCACTTCACGGTTCATTAATTACTGACAGTAACCACGGAGGGGTGTCATAGCAAGTAAATAATTCCGTTGAATCCGTTCGTTGTTGTTGATTATTTATCAACACACATGTAAACATGCATTCTTCTGCGTTATGTGAGTGTCCAGTCATTATCGTAAACCTCGAAGAGTATGCTTCCAATGCCTTCTTTTATTATTTATGCACATGTGACACAAAGATATTCAAAGTTATGACAAAAAGGGTACTTTAATCCAATTTTCGGTAGCTATTAAGGTCAAACAGAACGTGAGATTAAAAGTATTTTACAATGATAAAATAATATGAATATATTTTCATCCCGCCGCCGTTAAAGACGAATTGTTGTACACAATAATGATAATTTCAATAACAAAAGAGTTGAGCAATTAACTAACGTAGAGTATCTCCCATAAAAATTACCAAATAAAGTGTACAATGGGAAAATATAAACAGGGCTGGAGAAAAAGTGCTCTATTATTTAAAATACATGTTACTTTGTTATACGTATGCACAATACAAAATACTTTCATGAGTTGTATTGAAAATATAAAATACAAAGTATGAAATCTTGACTTAAATTATTTAAAATATAAATTACAAAATACAATGAACGTCACTAATCGAATACTACGAAAGTGTTTAAAATATCAATTACAAAATATTTCACTGTCAGACATTTCAAATAAAAATTACGAAATACATTTTTGTAGCCATTGAAATATAAATACAAAATACGTAATTCAGTTACGCGTTATTTAAATACTGCCCAGCCCTGACTAAAAGCAACGATTTGTGTAGCATTGTAACAAACACAATTAGGAATTCCTAATTTATTTATGATGATAACAGCGGTATCAGGAAGCGTGGACTACTTTAATTAATGGTTTAATACAAATTAGACCTCGTTAGTGTCTAATTAATCTTTCTTGTATCATTTTCACGATCTGATGACTACTCCGTGTTGTTTGTAAAAAAAATAAAGTCAGTCGTACGTTTCTATTTAGGTTATCATGCCAGAATGGCTGCGTTTTTTGTGCAATCTGCAACCAAATGATGCATGATGGCAGTTTGATATTTGTAATGCGATTGTAATACGCTCTCTACTACAACAGATCTGTAGTCTACTGTTGCACTGACTCTTCTTATGTCGTAATGGACTATTTTATGGACTTCTTTATCAAGATAGTTATTTTACTATCATTACATTTATTTATTGCTTTTACAAAGTATGTATATTCTAGCATTCATGTATCGATATTTTCTCTAATCAAGTTTATAATAGAATTGAAATTCACCACCTGCGTTTTCCAAACAAATTATTACTTTGTATTTTCACTTTCAATAACACCCATCAATTATATAGATTCCAAAACTTGAGGGCGCGGTGCGTCCCGCAGCCGAATGTTCAACACTTTCGTTTTCTAAAGAATATAATCAGTGAAATCGGTAAGAGTAGGACAATGCCGTGACCCGGCAGTAAATATTTAAGAAAATCTGCCACAATTGTAGACGCACTAGTATTGTGCGAGCTATTGAGGCCGTAATCTGTACGTGATTGGGTTTTGGTGAATCTAGAGCAAAAACGCACTTTAATTTGCATGGATTCAGTAGAAAGTGTTAACTTTATTATGTTTTCACGAAATAACAAAATAACGTGTATTGAACGTGGCATGGGGCAATATAAGCCTCCTGGTAAGTTTGTAGCTGATCCTATAATCAATACAGAACCAGTTCTAAATAAGCCTGTGATGTGAGTCTCGTGAGGTACTGACTAGTTGCGTACATGCTTCACGTCGCCGACTTAAATTGCGCCAGCGCAACGTGTAGACCCGCTAATAATGTCCATATTTGTCAGACGTGGGTTCCTTGTCGTTTTCCTAATCCATTTGATGTTGTGTAAAAAGCTAAGGCTATAATGATTTTACTATTACATTTTGATAGTTATTTAAAGTTACGAATTCAGTCAAAGTCAAAGTCAATCAAACAATACTTATTTCATGAGTAAGCAAGTTACGCTTCAAATCGTCATATTGATTAAATTCTACTGCTCATTCGTAAGGCAGATTCCCCTTTTTGTAAATATACATTTGTATACGTTTGTCATTTACAGTATTAACTTCAAACATCATATAGATCTAGACTACCTGTAAGAGCTAAGCGGGTCACTATCTCAGGTTTTTGTCGTCCACGGACGCAGAAGTTGTACCTTTAATATAAAGTTTTTGTTTCACTATAGTTTTAAACCCGTGAATGGCAAACTTTGAATATCAACCGGAATCTTATTATAGAAGCGTATACATTGCCCATGAATGAATTTGTGATTTTGTGAAGGCGACTTTCATGAACAGCTAGTTTACTTTTATTCCTCATATTTTTCTTAACATAAATTACATTTTCATAAATATGCTGTGACGCTAGTGTAAGAATGTGCAGTACTCCCTTAGATCCTCAACGATGACCTTGATCACCTAAGAGTACAAATATCAATTGGTGAAAAAAGCTATTAATAATACTACTAGGTCAGTACCATCGAGACGCCTTCAAACGTAGTCTTTTGTATTCAATCAATACGCTGCGGTGATAGTGCAGAATTCATGTCGCTCAATCATCGTTGTTTTGTACTAGAGTCGGCATTAGTTGGCATTGAACTTGGTCGATCATGGCCGAAAATTAAATGATACGAGCGGGGAATTTGTTGTTAAATTGGATCTGCAGCAAAAATGAGAAACCGTCGAGGTTAATGCTTCCGTGTAACACATCAACTTTTTAGTCGTAGCCTTGATTTAATTCATAATAGCATGTTTCTTTTGTTTCTACTTGTTAGGCGTAAATTAATAATTTGACTGTAGTTGTTAGGCGTATATTATAATAACAATATTATAATAATTTGCTAGATAATCATACTTACTAGCTGACATCAAAGTAGGAAACTCCTTGTGGGTACCATGAGTACCAGCCTATCGAAATTAATTTCAGTACCAAATTTAGGAAAGTTGGTTTTCTAAATTTAATCTGGGAATCGATAATTGATTTCTTTTCTTGTCCTTATATTCCACAAGTTTCAAATACTAAATTGGTTTTACTTTTTTCTAGAATATTACCTTGTGAATAATAGAAATAAGTACCTACGTGAAGAGAGAAAGGGAAGAATGGCATTAGAAACAATAGGTGTTTTAGTGTGTATTCAGACATTCAAAAATGAATTCGAATTCTTGGTAATAAGGCCACATTTGCAAAATGATAACTTTTCAGGAGAGGGGTTTAAAGATTATAACTTGTTTGTGCTTTAATAGGACAGTTATATAATTTCGTACATATTCATTTCTTTCATGTATTTCGTTTTATTTTTGTTACTTTCATGTGAGACACTTTTGAAGTATGATCACATGGTTTTATTATACTAAGGCAAGGGTACGAATTCACGTTTAAGTATTTCGAAATGACGTACCAAATTATCAAAAAAAAAAAATTTTGGTTATAGGAAATTAGAAAGTAAGAAGTCTAAAGTATTTATTTATATTAGCAAATCTCTTATAAGGAGGGAATGCAAATATCCCAGCATTCAATAGCAATGTGGGCGAGTAAACTGTTGAATACGCTTAATTTGTGCCGAACAGTTAAGCGTTAACGTTACTTTATATCTACAACTCATCTACAGCATCTAAAGTGTTAAAGTTCTGAAGTCCAACATTTGAGGGGTTTGTCTTTTAGCAGGAATTGCAAAAAAAGAAAACTATTATAAAAGAAAAATATATTATAACTATTATTAACTACCTCAGTGGCCCAACGGTTACCATGCTGGACTGCCACGCAGGGTTGAATTCCCAAGCCGGGAGAAATATGTGTATGGCCTATATTTATTTCTCTCGTGAGTTTGGGTGTAATTTATGGTTGTCTTTGTGTGTGTCCATAGCACCCGCGACTCAGGGTTTCCCTAGTGCGGGGCTATGAGTGTGTTGTGTTTATTATTATTATTAGAGATTAGATGACGCAGAAAAACATTCGATCGTAGTGTATTGTTTCAGATTTTCTAGGGCTGAGGTGTACACAACCAACTTTGACTTCGACGAAAAATGGCGAACTAAGGATGTTTTTCGCATTTACAAAACGAATTTTGCTTTGAATTTCCTGCTCAAACTTAGGCAAGTTCGTTTCGTACGGAAAACTTGCTTAACTTCGCGTTTTTGCTAGTCGATGTCGAAGTCAGTTTTATAAATCCTAGCCTAAGTCATCGACAATTCAACAAATCGACAAATACGTACGGATGTGATAGGCTCACCTTGGTCTGTAAGTAAATAAAATTTTGCGTAATGGTTGACCTTGTTAAGAGGTGTTTTGGTATAAAAAATTAAATTATGTCTGTCAGCCAAAATGTTAATTTAAAAATTAAGTGCCATAGTTAGCACGTGCAATTAATTGAAATCACGTATTAAGTAGGCATGTATACTTTATTATTCAGTTTAAAACGAGAATTGCACAAATTAAATCACGTGACATTTTTAAAAGAAACTTCGAGCGGCCAGGGCCGAAGAACTTACACGTTTGGTCAGAGCGTAGGCGGTGTGCATTTAGGCTTGGCGATTTTGATGACAACATCATACTAAAATGGAAAGACAAGAAAAATATAAAACGAATAAAGAGTTTCAAGTCAGTTTGGTGTTCCTCAACATATATTTTATAACAAAAGAACAGTTTTGTTTCTAAAAAAAATCGACTTCAAAAGTCATTCATCCCCTAATTTCCAAACCATATAGGTGGAATATTTACTTCAAATTTAAATGAGATCACTACTGAGGTACCCTCTTTCCAACAAAAAAAGAATCATCAAAATCGGTTCACATATTAAATTACAAAACAGCCGGAGTTATCGCGTAACATACGTACAAAAAAACATACAGTCGAATTGAAACCTTCTCGTTTTTTAAGTCGGTTAATAATAAAGAATTTCTTTCGGAATCTTGTCCATAGTGTTAGTAACAAATTCTTTCAGGACTAGTGTAATAGCCTTCAATATAAAATAAAATGAAAATTATATCCTGGTGTGGAGCAGTACCCAATACTGTAACATTGGAGAGTCCCATCGGTGTATGAAAGCATCCGTTTGGTCCTATCGCGTAGGCGGGCTAGCATGGAGGCGCAGCGTCTTCTCATTATAGCTAAGAAGTGATCCACGTGCTCCTCCGCAAACATCCCTGAAGCATTTCAACGCCACGGTAGCCCCAGCCCCAACAGAACCCTGAAGGTCACTGTATGCACTCACTGTAAAATCGATCCAAAGACTGCATGTGTAGCATTCTATGCCTGCAGCTCTTCAACGCCACGATAGCCCGATTAGAACCCTGAATGCGTTGTTAGACTGGACCCGCAGATCACTGTATGCACTCGCTGCAAAATCGACTCAAAAGCTTGCAGGTATAGAATGATTGGCAGTATGCTTTGAAAAGCGAAATTTTAATGATCTTAATACAGATATTGCACATTTTTGTATGTTAAGATCGTTACGAGTAATAGCTATTGCGTTGCTCACATATGGCTTTAGCGTTTTATAATAGATTTTATTTGTCAAACTATAATGACTAAATAATAGAGAGCAAATTATGGAATATAGGTACACATTACTTATACTGTGTCCCTTGTCATAACTAACGCATTTGTATTTTGGTAACCTTCGGGATAACGGCACCTAAGGTTATTTTTCTTTGAAAAATGTCAATTATACTGATTTTGTTTAATAATAAAACTGAAACTAAATAAGATATTAAAAAACCGCTTATAGGGGCTTGTAGATATCGTTTCGCTGATATGTTAATAACTCAATTCTTGAAGTGTCGTCTTCACAAAGTCACAAATTCGTATAAGGGGCAATGTATACGCTGCCATTTACGAGGTTTAAAACTATAGTGAAACAAAAGCTTTATTTTAAAGGTATACAGCTTCTGTATACTTGGATGACAAAATAGCTGTAGCAGTAGAGCTCCTTGTGAAAGTTCATCCAGGGAAGTACTGCTACCTTTTTTTTTTATTTTTTTATTGTGACTCGGCAAAATGACTGCACCGCGCCTGATGGAAAGTGCGAATACAGCCCAGAGATGAGAGTAACGGATGGAAAACACAAATATCTTCACTCCGTCACTATCATTTTGCCGGTCTGGCCTAATGCTTCTTCACACTACGTTTGAAGGACCCGATGTTATAGAGGGGAGGGAATACATGCGCCGGGAGTACCTAACCTATTTCTGCTGCCAAAGAGTAATGTCAGCAATTATTGTGTTCCGGTGTTGAAGGGTGAGGATGCTGGTGAAATTACAGGCATATGGGGCTTGTCAACTTATGTCTCAGCAACAGTTATGGACAGGCGTGTAGCTTACCATCAGGCACACGACTTGTTCGTCCCGCCACTTGATATTATATTTAAAAAAATCTGACCCGTTTAGCTCTTGCAGGTATTCTCGATCTAAGATGTTTGAAATAAATATTGTAAATGATATATGTATTCAAATGTATATTTACAAAGAGCAATTACTAGCGGTTCTTGCTTATTTTTCTCAGGGGAATCTGCCTTACGAATGAACAGTAGAGTTTAATCAACATGACGATTTCAAGTGTAATTTGACAATTTCGCTAAAAATATTAACTATGTTACTTGATGAGAAGGATGGCTGTCAAGCTGTGATTATATAATTTCGCGTCTCCACGCCCATAGGATCTACCTTCGTGATTTTTTTTTATTTTTTTTTTTGTTATTCGGTATAATGACTGTACCGCGCCTGATGGAAAGTGCGAATGCAGTCCAGAGATGAGAGTAACGGATGGAAAACACAAATATCTTCACTCCGTCACTATCATTTTGCCGGTCTGGCCAAATGCTTTTTAAACACTACGTTTGAAGGACCCGATGTTATAGAGAGGAGGGAATACATGCGCCGGGAGTTGGTTGGTTGGGATTCAGGTACTCTACCTTCTTTGGTTTTTCAATATTCACATAGTTGCATAGTTGAAATACAACAACATCAGATATTTCTCACGCTTCGTTTTCCATGGGAATGACAACATAATGACGTACTGATGAAAAGGGACCACCTAAACGATTAACAAAGCCGAACAACGGACTCGAGACAAAAAGGAATACAATGTACGAGATGCTCTAACTACCCTCTTATTTGCTATCGTCTCATTAAAGAAACTGCTATACATTTCTCGTATAGTGCTGCTGTTTACGTAAAACAATAGAAAGAAAAGGAGCCTTGAACAAGAAACAGCTTTAAAATCACGTGTCTGAAACAATTGATTTAGAGATTGACTAAATTGACTAGACCCCTGCCTCAGCACTTAATCGAATTCTTCGACATACTCCCTCTAAAAGCCTTAAGTGCGTTGGAAGGTCTTGGTAAATTGGCGAAGACTACACCGAACCGCACTTAGCGGTACGAGTTATTGATAGAGAAGTTCCCAGAGCGATCGTTTCACATAAAGTAGCGTGGAAAAAGCATGGGAAAAGATGTGAAACATTTGTAAACGCAATAAAATGTGTTTTCTTTCTTGTTGAAGTGATGTTGAAGAATTAATTGGTGGACTTTATAAGTGATTCTCATTAAAACATATCTTACGTAACTGTCCATTAGTGAATCAATTTTTACTGTTCGAATTGTATTTCAATTTAAATTAATTTGTCAGATAAAATTTTTTATTGGACCTTCGAGCCCGACTTAGTTTGTGTAATGAACTAAATATTGCATTTTAACAAACGTGCATACAAAATCGTTAAAGATAAATACTACAATCATAAATAAAAAAAAAGAGTTTACAACTAGCAATAGTCTACAGAAATGACAATAATTAATCTAAAAAATTTTATACAGTCTTTTATTATCAGAAATATGTCTCGATATTGCAGAAGTTATAGTAGAGTTGGCATATATCATTATTATTGTCGATCGTGACATTTTAAACAGTTTTATGTTGGTTTCATAGATTAAAGATAAGCTATTAGTATTCTTCTAACCTTGAGTATGGAATGTGGCGATTTGCTAACTTATTGGAGACTATGTTGTTCCAATTAAAGCCTTAACTTGCTAGATATTATTAATTAAGTTACGTGGGCACTGAAAACGAGTTAGGAAACCCCGTCTCGAAATGCTGTATTTCCTCTACAATCAATGTTAATTCCTATGCAAATAGAGGTGCTAAGTTTAAGCTGGATTAAAACCTTTCAATCTAGTCTATCCGATCAGAATAATCGGATGACGTCGAAAATATGTAGGACTCGCTTAAGAACGTAACGCTTTACGACTTAGGACGTTTCACTTTTGGATGTTTCACTTTAGGACTTTATTCGACAAATAAGAGAGGACTAAAAGATCTTAAATCGTGTTGTAGTTCGAACTGATTTGTTTTGATAGTTATAATGCCATTACTTTAACATTTACAGCGTACTTAAAGATACAGTTTTGCAGAAGCCATTACAACATACGCATGACCATCATGTTCAAGAGATCATTCGATTGCACGAAGGCCTGGAGGCAGAGGCCAGTGTCGCTAATGTAAAATTAATAATACGTCTACGTACATCACGTCACTCGTTTGATGTTTTTGCCAATACAACGTCAATAATATAATGAGATCTGTCGAACTTGTTCAGGTGTTTAAATCTCTGCGTTTTTACAGTAGTACAATGATATCGAAAAGTATCGAAAACAGACAACTGTGGGCGAATAGATTTAGGTGAACGAATAGTAGCGTCACTCAGGTCAAATCCAGTAACTCATCCTGAGCAGCAGTACTAAAATGATAAGTCGGCACTTGCTGTCGTCAAAATCATATAAAATGTCCTTTAATAGTTCGTATTTTTAACTTAACAGTTGCAGATTCGACTATTTAAGGTTTCGCGATAACATACCACGTTTTGGGCCCTTTACAGTTCCCAAGGTCACGACTAAAAAGGGCCCGAAGCTCTGTTTCGTTTGTAAAAACAAACGTGATTTAGACCCGAAAAGTATAATTCAGAAAATAGTTTAATTTCCAACTAAAATTAACGGTAAGTAGTCAATTTGTATTCTAAACTATATTCGTAAATAAGGTATCGTATTTGTTCCACTGAACTAAATCTTGTAAAGTTGTTTTAGACATACAAAATTAAAACAAAGGTTCATGAAATTTAAACGAAGTCCACTCACCGGCTCTTAAAGGTAAACGTCCTGTGTCGTTGCACTTGCATGGATTCTTTTAGAAAAACATTACAAGTTCCAGGAGTCGTGTTGATTAGATTATAAACGGTTGACTGGAATAGCGTATTGAACCAGAAATGCTAAGCTTGTAGGTTAAAGGGGACTTTGGGGTCAATTTACACTATAATGATACCTGTGTAAAGTGGGGCTGAGATTCGAACACAAACCGGCAAAACAGACAATTTACATGACCTACCGCTGTTTGTTGGGGTCTGGTCTTCTCATTAAATATTTTCCTTTTTTCTTCGAGAATAATCGAAAATATCACGTACATAAATAGACAAGGCGTTTACACATATAGTAGAATTCAATAGTTAATAGACAGGTACTCAATGAGAGGTTCAAGCCCGTCACTTGTGGCCGAGTCGCCTTGATGCAGCATTCCATTGAGCGGGAAGCTGTATATGCCAGATGCCTACACACTTGTAGTCGTCTTTCACTTGATCGAAAATTTCAAATGCTTACCTTATTTTCCATATCGATAAGACATTTTGATACAATATGTAAACAACTGTGACCATGAGACCTGTAAAGGGCCCGAAACGTCGGTTTGTTTGAAAAAACAAATATACGCGATTTAAATCCGGAAAAATAGTTTCATTTCCTATGTGTAACAATCGCGAAAACCTAAGA
>NW_020653851.1:17276903-17298975 GCF_003589595.1 Hyposmocoma kahamanoa | reverse complement strand
TGCGAATAAAATTATCTTTATCTTTATCTTTATCTTTATCTTTATCTTTATCTTTACATAATTCGTCAAAGGATGTGTAAAAAACCTTTTCTGTTTTTGAAATGAACTCCAATAACGACTATCTTTATCTGATTTGTATAACAGAACGTTCCGTCGACAAGAATCAAAAATGTATCAGATCTGTATAATTACTGTATTCTGGCAATAAAAAAAACCGTGATAGGTATTGGAAACCTAAGAAATATATATTTAAATATAGCACATTTTCATATCACATTAAAGCCTTGGTCAGGTCCATTTATACTCATGCTCGTTGGCATTCAGGGCCACGCGATCCGCGGCCCCCTTGTCTCTGGACCAAAATTTTTCTATTGTAATCTTTTTCGTGGTTGGTAATATACACAAACATAATTACTCCCTCCAAATATGCTTCTGCGAGAATACTACAACACTTTCCGAAAGATTAATCGGTTTGTCATTGAAGTGTAGAATGACGCGCATAAAATGGATGTACTTTGAAGAAGATTTAGTGAATCAAAATCTGGAAAAACACCTCATATATTGGTAATTATAAAGCATGTAATTAATTTGTATCTTTTCAAATATAACTATGACAATTATAACAACAATAACGGTTACTGTAACCTGTCATTTAACTCAAGTTATCTTAGAAGGGCCTCTGTATCCCAAAAGGGCCATAGGCATCCATTTGACTTACGACGGGCCTGCCCACTTAATACAAATCATGTCATCTCTGACACCTGGGGGTTATGCTAGGATCGCGAAACTTCGTAGTTGAACCGCAGCGTAGCTCCCAAAGGAAATCGAAGTTTGTAACCAAGTAAATGAGTTCTGCGACACTGGAGGCTTATCATGCTCCAAGGGATTTTCCTTTTATTTTTTGTTTTAAAGATAAAAAGGAAGGTAGACCACCGCTATTTTACCGTGTTACTATAATGTGTTACTTTTGTTTTTATCTTATCTGTAGGTAAATACTACGTGAGAATAATTTGACACTGCAATTGTGCAAGATACTGTTCAGTTTTTTTGGGTTCAGAAACGTTTGTTATTGCGTCAGTATAATATCACATCTAATTCGTCTGATTTAATCAAACACAAATTATAGCATAAATATAGGTAAATAATTTAAGTTCGCAATACAGACGTGGTAAAAAATACCTAAATATCGTTAGGATTCGAAAAATCACTATACCTACAAAGCCTTAGGACCTAAGGACTAACTTAAACAGTATTAATAATCTGTTATGGCCTAAAGGCGCGAGAATTTTTGTGACGTCAGTCGCTGTGTATGGTATGAAAGCTGCGACTGACAGACGCGTGCGGCGTTCGCGACCTGCGTCTACACACGCTTCGCGCTGCGAATCGCGCTTTCTACAAGTAACACTACTTTTTGTGATTCTATATTTCCATAATTAGCGTTATGCTTTATGCGTATATGATGATATGTATAGTCAGAGGAGAGGACACGTCAGATGTTTTTTATGTAATCTCTAGATATCTTCTAATTCGTTTAGGATGTAGAATAAAATCCCATAGATAACGGTAAGGTTTTTTGGATATTTTATATACCTCCGTTTGTTCTAATTTCGAACACTGGCAGAACAGGCTAGGTCTCCATTTAGAGTACTGCGATTTAGTAAGGTACCTACGTTAATTCCTCTGATTCCAACGACACCATATTGTATTAGAAGATAAGATAGGTAAGTGTTCAAAGAAGTTTAAAATTATCAAAAAACCTTATGGACAGGTGTGCAAAATGTTAACCTAATTGTTACCGTTGAGTTTCTTTTAACTTTCAACAGCAGAGTTATTATTTTTAAATAAAGCTACTTGAAATGACCTTTCTTACTCAACGCTTAAAGAGATTACTGACAAATAATAAATATAATTTATAGTGAAATGAATCTAGTAAGTCACAACCATTAAGCCGGCGGATGGTATCACGTAATCGCAATATCAGTAAAAGTGAAACCGGGGTCATCTTCAATGTGAGGCGCATTAAGTTTTACGCTTGCCTTGGAAATTACTAGTCAAGAAGTGTTATCATTAGAATTAAACTTATTCTTAACTGTACTTTGTACGTGCTTTGTTACTGGCTGGTAGGTAGATATTTTTATAAAAACTATTATTATGAAATGATTTTTTCGGGTATAAATCGTGCATACTTGTTTTTTTTCAAATAATCCAGTATTTCGTCCCTTTTGAAGGTCACATGGCTGACAAAGATGGTAAAGCCGTCAACCAATTAAGTCAAATATTAATGCAAACCACCGCATTTTGTTTAAAGTGTATAGTTGTGTAAACATAGTCATGTCATAGAGATGACTTTATCGTCTCAACCGTGACCACGGGGCCGTGGCCTGTAAAGGTCCTAAGCATTGGTTTGTTTGAAAAACCAAATGCCTACACACGATTTAGACCCCAAATAATTGTTTCATATGCAATGTGTAACAATCGTGAATACCTAAGAGCTCGCTGTATTTTTTTTTATGTGAATAACGCTCACAGCACAAAAGGTTTGAATTCAGCAGCGTCTCCTTGTGCATCAGTTTGCGGATTGGTTGGCGACAACGGTGTATTTTCTCTTATTTAGAGGTGTTAGCACATACTTTTTGATATAATTTATAGTTATCGAGTTCGTAAGTTTTCGCGATTTTTACACATAGGAAATGAAACTATTTTTCCGGATTTAAATCGCGTATATTTATTTTTTCAAACAAACCGTAACCATGGGACCTGTAAAGGTCCCGAAACGTTGGTTTGTTTGAAAAAACAATTTAATAATAACAATTTAATAATACGTGATTTAAAGCGGAAAAATAGTTTCATTTCCTAATTTACAGTTTTAAGTAATTTTGAATTCTTTTTGACGTTTTGTTTTATTTCTTAGTTGTTATTATAAAAATCTTGGGTAAAATACTTTTTTAATTTCTTGTCGTTTTTCCCCTCTATTTAAAACCTATTATTATAGGCAAACGTCTCATCTACATTGATATTGACTAGTGTTGATGGATAGCACAAAGAAACCTTTATAAACATTTTGAAATGACTTCTGAAATGTACGTTAAGTAACTATTCTTCAAAAAGTTATCATTAGTCAACTATCTTCATAAATATTCCAACCAAGTCGCAACGTGTGACGGTATGTGCATGTTAATAGGGAAACGTTGAATTACATTACCTACAAATACCTACCTCCTAAGTACTTAAACGTAGGTACTAGTAATTATGTGGTGAAATTGTTGCCCATTGTCATGGAATAACAACGTACATGTACCAAATGAAAGCTTTGAAGAAACTAATGAGTAACATAATTTTTTTAGTAACTTTTGTATCTAACTTTGTATCTAGCTTACTTTTACGATTAGGATAAATAGAAACAATAAATTTACAATGTCACTGCATATGTTAAGGGTGATCCGAATTCGTTTGATAGCAACTATAAAACACATAGTACATTGTGTTACGAGGGCGGTAACTAATAAATTACGAACAGAAGAATCGATATTCATACATTCTCAGCCCGAACGTTTATAATTGCTGTTCCACCTTTGTGACATATACAAGTTGCAAAAAAAGGTAAAGTAGACTTAATGACCTTTTCAAAATCTTAGAAATAAATAAATCATACATACAAAATTAAACAAAAAATAATTAAGCTTTTATTTTTCTTACATTTGGTTTTGACTTTACTTATGAATTAAACGAAAATCTTTAAATTTATGTATTTATGCTTATGCATCTTATAAAAATTATAAATGGAATAAAGTCGACAGTCCATCCACTGCAATTTGGGGTCGCGGGGCGAATTTGGCGCGAGGTTTACTTCGAGGCATTGATGCGAGGACAATAAAAATAAATAAAATAAACTGGGGTTGCAATAAATATTCGTTTACTATTGGGCTTATTCGGTCTATTTATTGTTATTCGACCGAATACCGAATATACAAAAATAGAATGAAAAAACGAAAAATTATAATGTAACTTTTATTTATGCAGAACACACACTGTAAGTTCGAGAAAGCGTAAATTTTCACTTATTTATCAAAAAGATATAGGGAAGTTGTTATTGTAAGAGATCAAAAAAGGTAACAAATCAAATGAAAAGTACCAAACTATGACTAAATAAACGCTAACCAAATCGACTAAGTACTTACTTATTATTTATAAACCAAAATAAAAGTTTCTGAAAGTGAAATAAACAATTACTGTCTTAAGTCATAAATTTAAATTATAAACTTTAAAACGAAAGTACCTTCTTTGTTTAATTGTACAAAATTATATATTTATCACAATTGAAGTTAATTAGTGGTATTTTTCGTGCTAATTTCCGTATGTTTGTTTATCAGGCCGAATAGTTTGGGCGATTATTCGGTCAGAGGTTGAATATACTATTAGTTGCAACACAATATATTAACCATTGCCGCCCTAGTGCCGTATGATAAAAATACCGCCTTTTTTGCTGCAATTTATAAAAAGCAAGTGTAATGAAAAAAAAAGTAAATATTCGTTCTGAAAATAACATTTAAAAAAGTGACAGTCGTAGTTCAAGAACAATAATTACTATACATTGTAAACAGATACCACTAAAGAAACACTTTAAAGACCAATGCGTTTAAATCTTCAGCCTATGTCACTTTCTTCCACTCAGTTTATGAAGCCTGTTTGAGAAATCCAGGAAAGTGGTCAGGCGACATATCTCGCGTGTAATCTCATTCGTATACCATTGCACTTGAAACTAACGTAATACCATGCTTTATTAACACACACGACGCCGGTAACACTGCGAAATTATTAGTTAGTCTTGCTACTAAACAGACAAGTATATTGAGACTATTGCATGGTTATAATGGTTATCTCTCGAACAGTTAATTATAATTACTGATATATAGTCCACTTGTCGTAAACATGGTTTGATAATTCAAACTCAGAACCAATAAAACCAAGACTGAGATTTATAAAACAACCAAAAAAAACTTTGACTTCAGCTAGTTAAGCAAAAATGGCGAACTATGCAAATTTTTCGTATTTACAAAACGAACATTGCCCAAGTTTAAACAAGAAATTACGAAATAAACTCAAAGTATAATTTAATTTCATGATTCAACTAGGGCAAAGTTCGCTTTGTTACCTTGCCATTTTACTTACGCTTAGTCGAAGTCAAAGTTCTACATATAAAATCTTAGCCTAAAAATTTTTATTTCTTTTTATCAAATAAATCGAAGCTGATACTTATGTTTCCCCGTTTTAAAAACAAGTCAACAAAATCTTGTAAGTGGCTGAAACGCTGACCGCGAAAAGCCAAGAAAAATAAGAAAGCAAAACTAAGCAGGATATGCGGGCCGAAAATCGTTGTCACGCCCCCTATAGGATGGAAGAAATGAAATAGTCTAAGAATGGAAATCACGCCCGCATAGTTAAAAACACATTTTTTTCATAAATTGTAAATTCATGACTATGGATACAGGGCCTCCAGTCGAAATATTAGAGATAATGAACATAGAAAGTGTTCGATCAGGGTTGCTGTTCATAAAGGTAAGTTTACCCATTTGGTAGTACGATAATTTATTTTTAATTACTTACATGAATACGTATCATCCTTCATAGATCATAGATTATCTAATTGCGACTATGGTATAGTATATTACTAGTCTCCGCGAGTTACTGGGCAATACTGCATAAGGTAAGTAAGTAAATTGCATGTGGAGAAAACGATTGATTATAGTTATTATTTTGTTTATTAGTCTGTGTCCAGCCGGTTGGCGCCCAGCAGCGGCGGCTAAATAATAATAGGAAATAAACTTTAGAAAATAGAAATGTGAATACGTGTGTGTTTCCATTGGACAGGTTTTATTGACTTGGCATTCACGTTTAGTAATTTTTCTTTAGCCAAGAGAATTCTTTTCTATCAAAATTTATACAGTAACAAAATTACCCATCGTCAAACGTCGCCGATATCATTGATAACATTAGCCACATTTCTACAGGACTGTCCACCGGGTAGTATCGGTTAGTTTCAAGAAATAGGACTATTTGGCCACGTTTAATAATGAGTAATTTTATCATCTACAACATAATTCACACAAATTACAAACCTGGTGGTTGTTAGCTGTGGCAGCACTATGTGGAGGCACGGTTTGAACAGGTCGGGCTGGCTTGGCTGCCGCGCGCTGTAAAGTTGTTCTCTTCACGGATACCATCAGCCAAACGTCTTCTACTCGTTGGGCCACCTGCGAAGAGAGGCAACGTTTAATATAGGAAAAAAGAAACAATAACATCTTTATTACAGTTTAGCCAGTATCTAGTATAAGTCATATCAGAGGGATCATGAGAAATTACAAAAGAAGAAACGTTTGTGAAATTATTAATATATTGAAAAGTTTAAAACATATTTGAAGCATAAAGATTTTAAATATTTAAAAGATTTCAGAGGAAAGCACAATGGCGAAATTATTGTTAAAAGATTTTTTTGCGTCTTCAAATGTCATAATTACAAGTTTGGATAAAATAAATTTTATAGATTTTTCAAATTATCAAGGCCTCTCTAAGTTTGGAAATAAAATAATATTTAAATGAAACTCAAATGACTGATTAGTATGTAACCGGACTAATGACTAAAACTGTCAGTTTCTTAGTTTCTTAACGTTGAGCGAAATCTAACCGCCAAAAAGGGATTTTCAATACCTATATATAGATAGGTCCACTCTAAGTTAGTTCACGTAATATCAAATGTATTAGACCGATTTGCAATAAGAGATTAACTACTTTATAACAAAAAATAATGTGAAACTTCTCCAAACATTCACAAAACTGACAAAAAGTTCCTAATATCACGAATAGAGGGGATGTTTCACAAAAAAATAAGTCGTGCCAGAGTTACCAGGGCATGTTGGTTTCCATAGTCTAAGATTATAACTCAGTTTTCTTTTGTTATGGCCTAACTACATTTAAAACCGTCACCGGCAAAAGTTAGCATTTAAAAATTAAACAAGATGTTACCTGGGTGACTAAAGCCCTGGTCTCCTGCGTAGCCGACTGCATAAGCATGTCCCTGAATTGTTCTGGCGAGGTGAGACCGAAGCTTTTTGCGTCCTCAAGGAGTTTGTCAACTGCTATCAGACCTCCTTCGCCCGCTAAGATTTCTACACCTGTCGCGCACCATTCGTTTGCCTGTTAAAAAGAAAATCAAAGCAGGGATCTTGGCTGTTTAAATTACCAATTTTAAATTACAAATTACGAAAATTTTAAAATAACATTATTTAATATTTAATTACCGATGAAATGTGATTCCGTTTGTTTTGTGATTAGATGTTTTGCTGTTTTTCCCACACCACCGAATGGAACAGCCCCCCATAGTTAGAGATATTATCTTTATTGCAATAAATACAGAATATTTTTGGAATATACGGAGACTTACACACAGGTCAGTTGTTGGCGCTGTAGTATTTCAGCTTTCTAATATGTGATTTCAGCGCAAACGAGAGTTGATATTTAAAAGTGACACCAGTATCATTTGACTGATGCCAGGGATAGATGGCCCTTATTTCGTCTCTATTTCTGGTTATATACCTACTCGATGATTCTACTATGTCATAAACTCGAATAGGCAAAGAAAAAATGTTTATCAGCTTTACTTATTTTGGTACAGCTGGTTCAATATTAACTGGCGTGTTTCAATTTGAACGTAAACAATAGAGGTAATAAACCAAATCTTCAAAAATTATTGTATTTTTAAAGAAGGCGTTTCGGTGTTATCTTGTTTTGTACTACGATGATAACCGACATATTTTGACGCTTTTCAATATTTACAATGAATCATTTAAAAATTATGTGTTTGCTTTGCAAGTAGCAAAAGTGTAATGCCATAAAATTTATCATCTCAAGTTTGAAAACAACCGACTAACATTTAAATTTGGAAATAATTTATCAGACTTAAGACTTTTTCAATAACTCCTTGAGAAAGAATTTGTTGAGGGAAGCATTGCCGCCTTGCCGATTTCTGCTGTCAAGCATTCTGGTTATGTAGGGTATGGCTGCTGGTGAAATTACAGACACATGGCACTTAAGTCTCAAAGTGACGAGCACAGTGGCAGAGCCTCTCAGATCTTGCGACTTAAGGTTCTGAGTGGCACTGCAACGGGCGTATCGCTTACCACCAGGCGTGTGTGTTCGTCACGTTGCTTGATATTATAAAAAAAGTTAAGAAAAAAATAGCATTAAGAGCATTTGAAGTATCGCCCACTGAAATTATTTGTAAATAAAATACCTACAGCTTGATTTTGATTGACTCTCCCGATCGGAAACTGCGTCTTTTCCGAGCCGAGACGTATAATATTGCGGATGGGCTACCCGATCGGATCGATTCCGTTTTGAATAAACATCAGAGCCATAGTAGCAGTTATTGTTGTAGCTAGTGATGATCTCATGGGGTACACGTCAGTTAATATTGAACCAACTATGCTGGCCATTTTGAAGTTACTCGTTAGAATATTTATGGTTATGACGATATGGCTTTAAAACTTCCAGGTAGCACATCCTTTGAAAAGGACTGGGAGAGCAATACTTCTAAATCCTTACCTTGTCTATCCTGTCCATAAGGTCCCTAGCTTTGACCAGCAACATGTTTCGTTTCTGTATTTTGTCTATGAGTAACGCACTCGTTCGTCGTAGCTCCTCACATTTGGACTCTATGTGATCTGTCGAGCTGAGGGGATCCTGCATTAGTTTCTCGCCTGTAAGTAAATGATACTTTTTAATACAATTCAAAGACCTATATATACATATAATATAGATAAGAGATTTAAAAATATATTTGGAAAAGCGTAAATATATTCCGCTGTGACCTTAATAAGGCGGTGATTTAAACACTTACCATCCTCAACAACCGAAGAAGCAGTATTGAGATCACAGTTGCACAGCTTCTCAAAGTCGTTGGCTTCCTGGATAAGGTTTTCGACTCTGATCGCGGTCTCGCCCACCTCCGTCATATCGCAAGCGGTCTTTAAATGGCCGTCTAAAGTCGCCTGGGAAGCAGATAAAGACCTTAAAAAATATTACTTAAGCTTTTCTAAGACAAAAAACTGGTTAAGTGACCAAGGAGGTTATATAATGTAAGAAAAAAATATCACCACGGTGTTTATTTTTTTCCATCCTATAAGCGATGTACGCAAATAGGTTTTATGTATGTACATATGCTATGAGGTTCTTTTTCATGCACGATTTTATTTTACAAAACAATTTTAGAATAATGTATGAATTGTTTTAATGACGCTGGCCGAAATGATCGAATGATATTTTTTTACATAATTTAAAAATAAATATTTTGACACATAAATATAACCTTCAATTATATTTACGAATATTTGGATAAAAGCATTTTTTATTTGTAAGTCAATGGTAAAAGCAGTAAATTTTAGTACAGAATGGGGTTGGATATGATATGTAATTTTCGTAAATGCAGAAAATCGCTAACTAACGAAGCGTGGGTGACTACTTGTTCTCATGCATTTTGTATCGAACACGGAAAAAGAGAGTTTAAAAGAAATTCCGACAATGCAATGACTTGTCCAGCATGCGGGAGCGAATTGCGAGACAAATTCGACGTAATTCAAGCGGATCTTAAGCCTGGTGAAACTTTCAAATCAATCGTATTAGCCGGTATGAAACCAGACACGATTATGGAGATTGCAATGAGGGCGATGTCTTTTTGGTCGTACCAAGTGGAACAGGAGACGTTGTATCAAGAAAGTATAGCGAAACATTCCAGAGAGAAACTGCAGTGCATGGACGAAATCAATAATCTGAACTTACAGAAGCTTAGAGCCGAATTAGAGACGTGTAAACGTAAAATAGTGTCGTTACAAACAGAGTATAATAAGAAGAGGAAACAGACAGAGGAATTAAAAGCGTGTTTAGAAGACAAATCAAGAAAAATACAAAAGTTGACGTTTCAACTTGATGCGCAAAAGAGGAAAGACATACGGCTAGGTAATTTTGATAGTATATCAAAAAAGAATGAAGAAATTTGTATGGATATATCGGATTTGGTAGGTAAAAGAGCTGCGTCGGAAGCGTTCGTGTTCAAACCCACGAGGGAAGCCGACTACGATAATTCTCATCGTGTATGTTCTCCTAAAACACCGATGTTCGATTTTCGTAACAGAGAAAAGAAAAAATCGAATTTCCAATTTAGACCTGTGCAGTCTTAGGTTTAAAAATTTGCCGTACCATAAACCAAGGAATAGTTCTAGTACTTAATAAAAGGGGACGGATATAAATAACAATGCAGTGTGTACAAAAACGAATAGAAGTCCATAAGTTGTATTAAAAACTTGCTAAATTTTATTGTGAATTAGGGCCTATGTACACGGCGTGTTTTTGTCGACGCGCAGGTGATGCTCAGTAAACTTTTGCATACATTCTTATTGAGCCTTTACGCCGCCGTAAACGCGCCGTGTGCATAGGCGATATATGTCTGTGGCATAGGCTCTTAAAAACTAAGTTTTCTATTGGTTAAAAGAATTCATCGACTTGTGCACCGTTTTCATGAATTCAATTTTTTTGAAATAAGCCGCTAGTGTATTATCCATACTCTGTTTGTCCTCACTCACTCTAGACTTTCAATTTGTGATATGCGTATGTAATAGAGAATTAAGTATAATTTACCTGCATTTGTTTAAAATTTAATAAAAACGTTCTAAACTTCAACCAGTGGTTCAGTTTTGTGGAATGTTTTTGCCAAAAATTGTCAAATTGCTTTTCAGTCTCTTCAAGTTGCACAAGTAGCCTGAAATCAAATAAAAACATTTAGTGCAAGCAGAAGTGGCACAGTGGAATGTTTTTGTGGGATAATACAACTATCCCACATTTATTTTAGATGTTCCAACAACGCATTGAGTTTCACTAACATAACTATTCTATATTAACTTTAGAAATGTTCCCTTAGTGTCCGTCTGGCTGGTTCACCTGGGTGGACTACGTGCATTTTTTTCCGTACCTCTTTTTAGGTATAAAATAGAAAACCACTGGTGCTCCACCTCAGACAAGACGAAACAGATTTGATGCACAGATTTTTTTTTTTAATTTCATAAATCTTAATCCAGATCACAATGTAAATGGCGAGCTTTCTTTTTTAATGAGAAGTACGTGAGGAATCCAACATGCAAGTATGAGCTAACAAGTTCTATATTTACGCCTTATATTATGTGTCTTCTTTTTGTCATAAATATATAATAATAATAATAATAATAATAATAATGCACACACTCAACATAGCCCCGCACTAGGGAAACCCTGTGTCGCGGGTGCCATGGACACACACATAGACAACCACAAATTACACCCAAACTCACGAGAGAAATAAATGTAGGCCATACAAATATTTCTCCCGGCCCGGGAATCGAACCCGGGGACCTCTGCGTGGCAGTCCGGTATGGTAACCGTTCGGCCACGGAGGCAGTTAATATAAAATATAACAAATACATGATGTAAGTAATAGGTCTAGAAATATTCAAATTACAAATAAATAATGTTACCTTTCTACGGCGGCTACGTGGCTTATAATATTATAGGTAAGATTTGGTTTCCGCACTTGCGTCAGCAGCTCCTCGCCTTGCGACGTGGCCGATGTTAATTCGTTTTTTAAAGCTTTATACCTGGAAATATAACAATAAAATATATCACACCTATAAATTTTCCATTACGTTAGGTATTCACAAATTCAAGACACAAAAAATATTAAACTCCAAACGTCTTATCTTCATGCCGTATTTTCCGATTGTAATAACACAGCAATGGAATGTGATGGTAAAATAGTAGAACCGTTGCTTATATCAAAGCTAAATAAAGATACATTGTTCACATAAAATACCTAACTGAGCTATTATTTCGTAAGACTGTATTAACTGTTTAAGAGCTGGTTCACGTGACAAATATGAGATAGTTTGGTTTTTTTTGCACATCACTTTTCATCAACTAACCTAGATTCTTGTGAGTCTAATAGTTCTTTGGTTTGTGTGGGATCATTTCCCATATCGCAGTCCACGATCTCGTGCATGAAGTTATCCAGCTTGGTTGAGATATCCTTCATTAAAGTTGAGAATTTTTCGAGTGCCTAAAAAAACAACGATAACATTTAATAAATAAAATAAACGAAAACATTTTCCTTAAAAAAACACAATAACAGAAATCGGTGGTACTTATAATACTACGCAACTATATTTATAAAATGGCTTGTTTACATACCTAAAGACTCTCTCATTTATTTTGGATATAGCCAACGCGTTCAGTTTACAACGTATTTAATTACAAGTTTCACTAACTAATATAGACTTAACCATTCTACATTAACTTTAGAAATATTTCCTACGTGCCCGTGGACCATTCGACTGGTTTACCTGGGTGAACCACGGGCAATATTTCTCTTCCGTACCACATTTCTCAGGTGTAAAATAGAAAAACATAAAATTTATATTGGTGGTGGTCTACCTCAGACAGTTTGATGTTGGCCTTATAATATTACAAAAATATACAGACAATCAACTTACTATCCGTTGTTGTATCCATTCGGCGTGTGAATACTGTAGCTCTCCTCCCAAGTCAGGTGTCAGCTGTGACCGGTCAAAGTGGTCATACAACTCCTCGATTGACGAGCAAACGAGCACTTTAAATCTGAATTCTTCCTTAAAAAATTTATTGCTCACTTCTGATAACGCTTTTTGGAGAAAACTCGCTGGTCTCAATACGTAGACAGCATGAATGTTGCCGGGAAAGAATTCCTGGAATTGAAAGAATAATATGATTACACCATGGATATAGAATGGATTTTACCTGTATTGATAATCATTATCAGCCTATCGCAGTCCACTGCTGGACATAGCCTAGCCTAGCCCCTCTAAGTGTGTGCAATTTCGCCCGGTCCTCGCCTTGTCGCTTCTAGCTGCTGGTAGCAGCCTTTCGCGAGTCGTCATTTTTTATGTCGTCGTTTTTTTTTATGACGGAACGAACTAGTCGTGCGCCTGGTATCAAGCGATACGCCTAGTATTTATTTGGTCTGTGCGCCCGTCATACGTATAAACGCAGGCCACACCGCGGACGAAGCTAAGCTAAGTTAGCTTAGCTTACGTAGGCGGGGCATCTATTCACACTTCGGTTCGCTCCGCGAACGAAGCTAACCGAGCTAACTAAACTAACCCAACGATCCCACTAAGCTATGTAAAATATGTCGCTCTTCACCTTCGCGCGTATTCATAGTGTAGCACGTTACTACTTACTAAGTATTTTCTTAGCTTAGGTTTGTATTCAACCCGTGAGCTAAAGTTAGGTTAGCTTCATTGGCGGTGTGGCCTGCGCTTTACATACTTTTGCTGAGCCAAGGTCTCCACTCAAGAACTCGTTTTCGCCATCGGTTATCGGTTCTGGCCAGCCGACTGCCCACTGCCCACTTCAGATTGCCTATTCTACCAGCTATGTCAACAACCTTGAATCTCTGTCGGATAGCGTTTTTTCGAATCTTGTCCTTCAGAGAAACTTCGAGTATAGCGCCTTCCATAGCTCGCTAACTGACTTTTAACTTGTAGACCAGCCGTATAGTAAGTGGTCACGTCCGTATGTCATAACGGGCAGAACGTACTGATTGAAAACCTTTGTTTTCAAACTTAGTTGGTAAGGGTGATCGGTCACCTATATTAATATTCTACCTGCATTCTTTTACCTACTAGTAAACATAGTTCATCCTATTGATGACATCACAACACAGAGTCAATATCACACATCTTTATTGCACTGATTCAATACAGCTTACACAAACAGCTAAGTTTTTTCGTAATAACTTTCTTAAAACGATAGAAAGCATAGGCATTATGATCTATAGATAAGTTCAAAAGGGCCTCAAAGTTACTCAAAGTTATATTAGAAATTACAGCGGAAACGTTGTACATAAAGGAACAATTTTCATCTGTACGGAATAATATATAGTAGAGAAAAGGCCTTTTCGAAACAATATGAAAATATAAAAAAATATATAGAAACATTTAATACTTACAGAGATCCTTAATAATACTGTTTTGACAGAATTCCATCTGTCTTTTCTTCTATCTATTATTATATGGAAACCCATTTCTGCCTCTAATAACCTGGGAAGCAATAAACATAATGGTATGAGAAATGAATATTTAAACACACATTATGCTAAACGGCTTAGATTAGACTGTACAATTTCTTGTTAATGAAAAGTTAACGACCATTTAGCAGCTAGAAAGGTACCTACGTAACATACCTATTTAATGGACATGAATGTACTTTTTACTTCGAATTTCTTTAGGACAACACGATCGATGAAATAGAATTAAAATGGATTCCTATTTATAGTCAGCTATGGTAGACGTATGTGGGCCGATTGCGTGTTTTGAAATGAATAATATGGTAGTGAACCTTTTCAAAACTTTTGCGTTTTGGTGGGCAGTTTATTCAATAGCTACACTCAGGTCTCAACAACAGGTCTACGGTGTAAGAATTGTAATTTTCTTATTATTGATACACATACATTTATTTAAACACACATTTAGCTCAAGATCAGGATGCGTGGAGGGATTAGGAGGAAGCCTTTGCTCAGCAGTGGGATACATCAAGCTAAATGTAAATACATTTATTTGTAGATAATTCCATCCCCGGAAGATATAGGATTTTCCTATTTAATAAAGAAATGATTTGATAAAACGTGGGGTATCAAAGGAGCCTCATCACAATGGCGTATTATTCATGTCCTCGGTAAGTGTGGCGCATCTTGGGCAACAATCTGCGAGTACATTACGTCGATTGGTAAATGCTTTCATCACGATCGCACATCGCAAAAATGGCGGCTCTCGTGACGCGGGTAGCGATAATAAATTCTGGGCCACAATAATAATACGTGGGGCACACTATATGTTTTCGGAACGAATAAATAAAAAATACTATAAATGGTCAGAAATGAATTTATCATTTCTCAAAATATTCTCCGTTGGCGTTAATGCACTTTTTCACACGAATGAACCAGTTTTGAAAACATTTATGCCACTCCTCCGTAAAAATCTCTGAAACATAATTTTCGTACTCTTAGATAGCTTCTTCAGGTGATGAAAATCGTTGATCGCGTAACTGGCTCTTAATTTTTGGAAATAAATAAAAGTCACAAGGTGCCAGGTCGGGACTGTACGCGGGATGTCTCCTATGGTCAATGCTATTCACCTTCAAAAATTCGTTTGTCTGTCTGGCCGTGTGAGAACTGCCATTATCGTGGTGCAAGATGATACGGCGTTTACGGTTATTTTTACGGAGTTTGTATAATAACTTCTGGCAAACAAATGGTCGTGTACCAATCACTACAACAACAACGATTACGGTACAACGATTCTCCGAAGCAACAGTAGCCACGTGTCCAGTTTTATTAAAAAAAGAAGAAATCATCCGTTTAGAGCCACTTTGCACGCGCGCCACTTTGGTTGGTTTCGGCTCATCTCGAAAGACCCATACGCTCGATTGCTGCTTTGTTTTGGGATCTTAACCATAAATCCATGTTTCGTCACCTGTTACTATGTCCCACACCAAATTTGACGCCCCTTCGTTGAATCTGGTAAGCATCCGTTTTCTGAACCTCAGTGAAATTGTGTGGGATCCACCAAGAGCACAGATTTTTTACACCCAAATGTTTGTGTAGTATTGATTGTATTTAACTCATGCCTATGCCTAAAGATGCCCGAATCTCATGGAATATCACATGCCTGTCTGTTTTGATCATACGGCACACAGCATCGATGTTTTTGTTGTTCACAGCAGTGGACGGGCGACCATCACGAAATGCATCACTGAGATTCACACGACCGCGTTTGAATTCTGCAAACCAGCTATAAATAATCGTCTTGCATGGTGCTTCATCGCCAAAAGCAGTTTGAAGGCAAGCAAAGCTCCGCTGAGCTGTTAAATTACACATAAAGTCGTAGAAAATCATACAACGAAAATTTTCACGAGTTAAATCCATGGTGATGTAGACAACCAATTTCTAAAATGACGCCACAATGTAAAAACGAGTGACAGTCAGATGAAACAAACTGTATTCTACAGCCAAAGAGATCCATTTTCAAATGTTGTAATTACTTTTTAAATATTGTTTGTGTAAGTGTTCAGTTCCGGAAACTTATACTGCGCCCTATGTAATAATAACGCTCACACCCAACATAACTCCGCACTAGGGAAACCCTGTGTCGCAGGTGCCTTAGACACACACATAGACAACAACAAGTTACATCCAAACTCTCGAGAGAAATAAATGTAGCCATACAAATATTTCTTCCGGCCTAGGAATCAAACCTGGGACCTCTGCGTGGCAATCCGGATGGTAACCGTTCGGACACGGAGACAGTTAAAAACAATAATATAATGTATGCCATCGATACGATAACAAAAATACTTGTTAAATTTGATTTAGTGCCTAAATTATTTACGTTTGATATTAACGCCGAAAGTATGCATTTGGAATTTTATAGGTACTTTTACTTACGAAGGTATAGAAGTGAGGTAAAGCAGCAATCGGCGGTATTCATCAGCGGAGAGAAGATGGAAGTTGTTATGGTCGGGGAAAGTGATGACGGGCCGGTGGTCCTTAGCCAGTCCACCCGTGGCTAGTGCGTATTGCGGGAGTAACAGCTCCCCCACGGTGCGACTCTCGCCGCTTTCGCCGCACGCGTCGCATTCTGCTTCTGCAAAATTTAAAATATCTAATTACGCAAGCTGCCATGTGTCATACAATTTCGCACGAAAAAGACTAAATTCGTACCTTTGGTATAATAAAGCCTTATGTAATCAAACGTTAAATGCTTTTATCATATCGTCGGTGTTTTGTAGAAAGGGCGAAAGCGCCATTTCGAAAAATTTTTTAGGGTAGCATGTTTTAGCCTATTTTAAAATATTGAATATAAACAGGAGTTTTGAAATTGAATTTTAAAACCTAAACTTAATTAAAACCAAAATTGAATTTAATAACAAAATATAAATATTTTCAAATAGTCGTTAAAATCTAAAGCATGCTCCGCTGAAAATTTTTTCTAAAATGGCGCTTTCGCCCTTTCTACAAAACACCGACGCATGAAAGTCATAAAAATCATACGAACCGTGAAATTTTATTACTCTCCCATTTAAGCATAAAACAACTAATTTGATTCGTAGAATTTTTAAACCTCTCTTGAAAAGTTGCCATTTTGCAGATGTGGCCTTATTACACCAAGGGTACAAATTTTGTTCCAGGAAGTGTCCTAGAGTATGGTGTTATTCATGTCATAGGCAGCAGTACTATATACTTATGTTTGTCTTATGGCCAATAGGCTCAATTTACATTGCTGCGGAATGGTGTCGAAGAGCATTTTTATAACGAAATTGTACATGGCGCAATAATTATATAACATACAAACTAGTTATGATACGGTACTTCGTGCGAAATCCCGAAACTGCGCGAAAATTCTCATGAAGACGCGCGATCTATTTCTTGGCTCGTGCTCGTATCTAGAGACACAATTACCATCAAACTATGGTCAAGAAAATTCGCACTTGTGCCGCGACAATGTAAACTGAATCTCAACATACAATGTTCTGCATTTGTCCTTTCAAAATAAAAAAAAACTTTATTTCATAGGTAAGCACTATTACTTTTGAAATCGTCACATTGGTTAAACTCTACTGCTCATTCGTAAGGCAGATTCCCCTGTTGCTCTTTGTAAATAACATTTGTACACATTCAACATTTACAATATACACATATTTTTTCAAACATCATAGATCGAGACTACCTCCAAGAGCTAAACGGGTTACTACCACGGATTTTTGTCATCCAAGTACGCAGAATTCGTATAAACCTCTAGTATAAACTTTTTGTTTCACTATAGTTTTAAACCTCGTGAATAGCAAATTTTGTATATCAACCGGAATCTTGTTATACGTGGAGGACCGTATAGACATTGGCCCTTAAATGAATTTGTGACTTTGTGAAGACGACTATCAAGAACAGCTTGTTTATTTTTATTCCTCGTATTAATGTTATGCCTGTCACTATTTTTCATAAACAAGTGACTATTCTTCTTAAAACATAAATTTACATTTTCATAAAAATGTACTGTGACGCTAGTGTAATAAAGTTAATTTCCTTAAACTTTAAGTTCGGTCTACGACAGGTAAGCGTAGATAAGTAGGTTTGGTTCGTAATTCTTAGTTACGAATATTTAACCGTGTGATTGTTATTGCATGGTAAGTAAATATATATAAAAGGCATTAGTTTCCTGAATGGGCCTGAGCGAACAGGGTCAGGGATGGCTGAATGCAGATCACGCGTTAGTATGGCACAATTCACCGGACGCGCGCCATCAGATCGTGTTACCTTTGTTGCGCTACTTGATGTATTAGGTTCATGTCCAATACAGAAATACGTATAACTTTGAGAGAAGAAAAAATAAATTCGATATTGTAAGTCAATGATTCGATATTACAAACTATAAACAAGAATAACAGCAGTACTTAGAAATTGTTGATTTGTTTAATTTTATAATGCAAAAATTAATATTTTATCGATTTGTGAACGATTAATATGAAAGTATGCAATAACACCGCCATTTATTTTCTTTTACGCTTTTTTACGCTGTGTTAGAAGTCTGTCGTATATATAAATATAGGAAAAAAGGGGTCGTATACCTATTTCCACAGTTATAAAAATAATATCAAAATATAGTTTTTTCTATTTATTGAAACGTTTTTTAACTAAATCCTGTGTTTTCTTCACCCAATACACAACAGAAACAATAGTTTCACCGGGAATCATAAACGACTGTATGAAGTTAAAACACCTGAGTTTCTAGATATTTCTTACTTTTCTTAATATACCTACTCGATTCACTCAACCATAATAAAATGACTTGTACAGGTGCGAAGTATTATTAAATTAAAAATAATTAATTTGTGTGGCAGTTAAATCAACTTTAAAAATATTTTGGCATTCTTTAGGAATCAACTTTCCATGATGGAAGTGCTAAAATTGGCATATGTTAAGGACATAATACAAAACAACACTGCAGATAAGATTAAAGATAAGAACTTGGGTAGTGGGTGTTACACAGTTAATTAAGAATAGTTATTTGTTACGCAAGGCTGCAAAATTGTCAATCTAATGTCAGCAATAATAAGATTAAAATATACCAAGGGATTTATATTATTTAAATAAGTAATGTACCACAAATCGCGTAGTTGAACGTGTCATTATCTTTTTTTTTCATCAAAACAAAAAGTTAGGTGCACTACAGTCTTAGACTATGGAAACCAATCCATCCTCTAAGACCACAGTACATCGTCAAGTTCGAATTTCAAAAACCTTTTCCACGCTAACGCGCAAAAAACACTTTTGCGCAGATTTCTAATGAGAAAGTGAGGTGAAAAATCCGAGCTAGTGAGGTGAAAAATCTATCACTGTAGAACGACGTACTGTATTTCTTAAAATGAGATACCTTTATTTTATTTTTATTATTATTTATTAATAAATTTCGTTATTTCCTTCACAAAATGGTAACAGCAGAACAATGAACCTTATGATTTGCACAAATTAATTGGTGGCGGCTGGAGCATAAACTAGGATGGGTACCCACAGGGTTGTAATTGAAAACATCATTAAAAAAATGTATAAAATGATATGCATCTAAGAATGAATGAATGATATAAGAAAAAGGATGTGTGTGTGCGTCTCTGTATGTGTAAGTTCGTGTGTTTTTTGCTTGCGCGTGTTTATGTGTGTGCGTACGAGAAGTAAAATAGCATTCAGAATTTCTTCAATAGGTCGTACCCATGGTCATGGTAGAAGAGTAACATCCGTGACCATGGGACCTGTAAAGGGTCCGAAGCGTTGGTTTGTTTGAAAAATCAAATATACGCGATTTAAATCCGGAAAAATAGTTTCATTTCCTATATGTAACAATCGCGAAGACCTAAGAACTCGATACATCATACCTTTTATTCAATCAATATTACAATTCTCTTAGGATGAATCACATCGACGTGATGTGACACTCCTGCTGGTAAGACTATAAAGTAATAGAGCATTAAGTGACCTCTAACAAAGCGCGTAACTTTTCCGCACAGAACGCATTGAGCGTGAGGACTTTTAATGTAGAGCTATTCAAATGAACGTGGGTCAATGGCCCTCGCACCTAATTTGCAAAGGTCAAGATGCTCAAGAAACGAAACGTAGAGTTCGATATTCGTAATGAGGTGCTGGTTGGGGCAAATAAAAATTTTCGATAAAGGTCTTTATCGTCGGAACAACAATTAAGTATCAAATAAACGTATAGTGATGACACTTTAAAAGAATTGCAATAGGCATTTCGTAGTCTAATGTTCCATTAAATAATAAGATACATATACGATACGATATTTTAATATAAGCAATTAATTATTTTTCCTTTTATTTTTAAAAAAGCCGGGGTAGTCCAATGGTTCGCCCAGAGGCCGTGGTTTCGAATCTGGACTCGAACCCCTGAGTTTTTTGGAATTTATGTGCCAAATGTAATTTGAAATTGACCATGAACTTTTTGTGAAGGAAAACATTGTGACGAAACGTGCATGTCGAAAAAGGTTCACAACTTTGGAAAGACGCGTGAAGTCCCCGACCCTTATTGGGCCAGCGTGGCGGACTATGGCCTAAACCCTCGCCTGAGAGGAGACCGGTGCCCAGCAGTGGGAAGTATAAAATGGGTTGATGACGGTTATTTTTTCTAGGGCTAAAATTGTTCAAAATCTAAGTACAGAAAATTTTCTATTGAGTTTCAAAAGGTAGTATAAAGAGCCTTAATTTATGGTTTCCGAGTTTTATAAACCATTGTTATTTTAAACTTTACAATTGACCGGACAACTATTAAACCGTGCGGGTATCGTAGTTTACCACGTTTTATTAAAAAAGTATATTAATATCTAAATCGTGTCTATTAAATGTCATTGGATGTGATTGTAAAAAATATAATCAAAAACAAACCCCTTCGAAGGACTTCATTAAAGTCGTGAAAGCATTTAAACAATAAGTCATAAAAAGTGATAAAATAGTTTCTGTTTCTGTTTCTGTTGTATCTACCGTGTTACCGTGCACCGAATAATGTGTAGAAAAGCTAAAAATCTACTTTAGATCCATCATAATTCATTTACACAACATTTCTCAGTTTAAGTTACACAAAATCAAATAATCTTTATTTCACAGGTAAACAAATTACACTTAAAATTTTCACATTGATTAAACTCTCCTATCATTCGTAAGGCTGATTCCCCTAAGAAAAAACTAGGGGTTGCACTTTGTAAATAAACAAAATATTACAAACAACTTACAATTTACAATATTTATTTCAACGAGATTTTTGTCATTCAAGTACGCAGAAGCTGTATAAGGTTTAGTGTTAAGTTTTAGTTTCATTATAGTTTTAAATATCGTAAACGGGAAATTTTTGAATATTAACCAGAGTCTTATCATAGAAGCGTATACATTTCCCCTGAAATGAACTTGTAACTTTGTGAAGACTGGCAGTCGACTTTCAGAACAGCTAATTTCTTTTCTCATTACTCTATTAATGTTATGTTTATCTCTATTTTTCATATAAAAAAAAATATTCTGTGACGGTAGTGTAAGAATGTTTAATATTGCAGGGCCATGACAATGGCATTGACTCTAAGGTTCACCGCCTATTTAATACAAGAGTACTCGAGCGTTACTTACATAACACAACTACATAGTTAGCTTGAAAATCTGACGTTGTAAACCAGTATATGGACGGTATTATTTTAACAAGCTGTTACGTAATGAAAATGATCCAATTTTTTACACGAGATATCATGCACGTTACGAAGAATTTTGCGTTTTTCTATTTCCGAGATTGAGGTGAGGATAGAAGGAAAACTCACTAACTGTATTTTGTAACCGTAAAGGTGTACAATTGTAACTCGAATTATATGAATTATTAAGAAAATATGTATAGAAGATGTAGTCAATGTTTTTGGGGCGCAA
>NW_020653851.1:17261589-17276893 GCF_003589595.1 Hyposmocoma kahamanoa | reverse complement strand
TAAATTTTATCCGTAACCTACTAAAATCTGTCTGTATTGAAATATCTTACAGATATTGAGGTCTTTTCAATATCAACTTAGTCGCGATGGCATAATTTATCAACGTTTATGATAATATAGAAACAATTTACAGAGATTTCTTTGCACAAATAAAACTGTAGTTAGACGTGGAAAATAAACTAACTACTATAACAAAAGGTGCCCAAGGTCAGAGCAGGCGTGACTGACAAGGTGTTTACTTCCTCTGTGTGTAGACGTAAGGCTTATCTGACAAACCGCGGTATTTTTCATTTGTAATTTTGTACTATATTTTCTACAAATATATATCACTTAAATACCTGATGCTTCAGTATCAAACCAGACATTTCTCAAAATACAATGACTTTAGTTTCCTTCTATACATTCATGTACAAACGTCAGCACATCAAGCTACACATTGACGTATCTTGTTCCGTTGCACTGGAGGCGATTTTCGAACAAAAATGTGTAATCTGATGTGCCGTTGTCCGTACAATAGATAATATAATAATAATAATATCTACCAGATAACCGCACCAATTGAACTCAAACTATTAATTCGCTGAGTACCAGAGCAACGCAACCATGGGCACTTCCCAGAACACCCAGACCAGACCCAACTTAGAAAAGTTTATTTCTCAAATTGGTCCTACCGGGAATCGATTAGTCCTGCCGGGAATCGAACCGGGACCTCCGCATCCGGCGCCCCACAATGTAAACCGTTAGGCCACAGAGGTCGTCATAAAATAATAAACTAAATATGATCAGAGAACTATTAATTACTATTATTAGATATTATATTAGATAATTATGTTGGAAGTGTGAGGGAAAGGCTTTCATCCAACAGTCAGACATTGCTACAAAAAATAATGTCAGTACAGAGTACTAAAAAAACCGACCTCAAAAGTCATTCATCCCCTCGTTTGCCACCCTTAGAGCTTGAATATTTTCTTCAAATTTAAATAGGATCATTTCTGGGGTACCCTCTTTCCAATAAAAAAAAATATCAAAATCGATTTACAAATGTTATCGAAGTTATCGCGTAACATACATACAAAAAAAAACAAAAAAACAAACAGTCGCATTGAGAACCTCCTCCTTTTTTTAAGTCGGTTAAAATAGTAAACTAAAATTTTATGGCAAACCAGAATAGACAGTTACGGTTATCATCCGTCTTTTTCTTCCTTATGTCCGGATTTGTCATTTGTCTGGATTTTTCGGCTTAGAGTAGCAGTTTTCAGATTAAAAAATAATATATCTAACTCGCAATTCTGTACTAAAACGTGACAAAAATTTTGTAGCCTGGGCGCCTGTTCATCGTGAGAGAGATTTCCGATTTCATTTTGGTGCTAATAAGTCCAGGCTTTCTTGCAAATGTCAGGTGTTGTGTCCGAAGCATTCGAATTTTGTAATGGTAACTCTATAGATATCTTAATTTTATAAAATCGCATTTCGAAAGAAAAGTTGTTATCGATGTAACCGATACATAATAAACAAATAAACTAAGAAACATAAACATTCCGCAATATAACAGCAAGAAACGAAATGGATAAACGATGAGAATGGATGAAGCGAGGAAGAATTCCGGAATTGTGATTACGTTCCAACTCGACTAAGCTGACCTGGCGTAAAAACATCCTTTGCATACCTAATAAGAGCACGGCAAAGTGTTATTTTATTGTTATTTATTTTTACAGTATACACAAAAACAACTGTACAAATATTTCTTACATATTCCGAGGAACTCTAATGAGTCCCTCGGAATATGTAATCGAATTCGTTATCAAATTCAAAATAATTATTTGCAGTTTGGTAGGAGGTAATTGTTGGTTCATTTCTTACTCTGTGAAATTAAAAAGTGTTTTTGTCTAAGTTCGCATAATACAAGAAGCGTAGTAGTGTGTATAAGGGTACAATTGTTGAGTGTGCCCAGGCGATTATTCCGTAAATATAAGAGATATCAAAAACCTTTAAACTGATATCGAAAGTAAGTAACCTAATGTCAAAACGACATTAATAACTTTTTATAAATAAAACTAAAATTATCCAAAATTATACACTCGTAGGCAGGTTCCCTACTTTAAGAGGTAACAATAAGTTTTGAAATAACGAAACTGCTATAAATATAGCAATAAAATAAAACTCTTTTAATTGAATAAAAAAAAATTCATGTTTATTTTTAAGTAAGTAGAAAATTTTGTATTTAATGCAGTTGTTCGAAGTGACGCTCTTGTTGTGCGACAGGTACATTGACTGGCCTTATTAACAGTTTCGAAAAGAGCATTTCTTAAAATTTGATGTCGTTTTACACTTTAGGTAACGTGCTATCGATATCAGTCCTCTTATGTTCACGGAATAATCGCTTGGGCACACTTAACGATTACACCTTGTGTAAAGAAGCTCGTTTGTAAATTCAAGCAAGGGTAAGTATCAAGCTACGTAGAATCCATCATGATTGTTAAATACGAGAACGATTTAGTGCAGAATCATTTCCGCAAACTGCACTAGGTACTGTTAGAAGCATTTGCACGAGTACAGAGAATGAGTGTTGTTCTATGTATTCGTGACAAGGAATTTCATCGATGTAGAGTTACGAAAAAGTGTAATCAAATGAATAGTGTTATAAAATACTTCACTGGAAGATCTCTAAAGTTCCTACTAACTTCACTAACTTAATTAACTACTAACTAAAAGAAGCATTATATAAAGAATTTAGGTCATTGTTATATTGATTGTAATGAGTATTATGATGTTTTATTACCATATTTACTCTATTAGCTCGTACAATGATCGGACACACATAAAAATTCCTTCGGTGTGACAGAACTGGAACCTGTCTGAAATGCCAATTTTCAGTCTTTGTTAACTGTGGTCGAATGAAGAAAAACTATCATAGATTTCTCACAGGTGATACGGCAAAAAAGCCGTTAAAACCAAAAAGATAATGATCTGTAACAAACGCTTAGAGAAATCCGTATTTTGTTTGTGTTCAATCTTTGTATTAATAATTTAGGTCACTTTTAACATACGTCATAGAGTCCGAAATAAGAAAAAATAATTATTATATACTACGAATCTTAAAATTACAAGTAAACAGTTGTTTATCTTATAGAGTTCACTTACTCAAGTTATGTGAACGTAATATTAAACCTTAAGGGTACGTACACGTAAACAAAAAAAAGTTTTGATATGTAAATCTTAACGTAGTTGAATAACTACGTTAAGATTTACATATCATCCTGCGATGTAAACAAACCAGAAGCTGCCCAAAATCGGCAAAAGGATCCGATCCCGTTCCTGCTTTGCGCGTGGCATTCCAATGAGATGGGCCTCCAGTTTACAGTAAAGCTATTGAACTTTAGCAGACGTGTTGTTGATGCAAAGTGCTTATTTTACGGGAGTTTTATATAAGGTTCATTTTGGAAAGGTGTTATTTTTAAGAAATAATTTTTTTATTGGTCCTGGTCCTTTTGGTCCAAGATTTTTAAAACTAATTTTCTGGAATATAAATTACCTACGTACTTGTTGGTGACGTTGACAGCTCTGTAGAGTTGCGCTGAGAATTCATTTATATTAAACTTCTCACTAATTAATATTTGTGAAACCACAAGGATTCAACTGAATACAGGTAGAGGTTTAGCGACACTAAAGCCATTATATTATTTTTGTTTAAATTATAAGTTAGGTGTTGTTTCCTCAATATTTTTGTCCTTGTCTAAGACGTCAAAAACCACATTCTGATCTCATCTATTTCCTTCCTTCCATACGGCGTTTAGAGAAAATTCGTATTTACATATTTGATGAAAGAATGTAGGAATAGGCATACCATCAAATTGGAAAGGAATTGGTCAATATGGCTTTTTTCAAACATCCTTTTTGAAATCATCATTACACATCATACCAAAACAACCAACACCTTTATTTTTTTACCTACAAAGTTGTTAAATTAGATAATAGTGACATAGCAGTAGGACTAGCATGACAGGGTGCGACTTGCGCGAAAGCGACATAAAGCGCGAGACCTATATGCTGCTGTGGTTATAATAAGTGCATATGATAGTAAGGACGCGTTCAAATTAGCCGCTGTTAGAAGTGTCACTTTTCATACAATTACTAGAAGCACTGTAAACGCGCGGCCGCCTTGCGACTGTCGCGCTGCAATACGGTTAGTGAGGTGTACATGTTAATTTTTCAAATTAACCACGATAGATGAAAATCGAATTGAAGAATTTATAGATAATGTAAAACAACACCCTGCAATATGGGCTTACAGTTCCGCCAGTTAGTCCAATAGTCCGACTGGATAAAAAAGGTATGGGAAAATTTATGTCACAAAATTGACAATTTTGAAACTGAAAACAACATAGCAGGTGAGTAATTTTTAATACCTATATGTGAAGTGTGTGCCCCAAGAACTAGGTAAAAGTAATGTTTCTTCGTCAGTTACGCGATGAATTTCAGAATTCATCGCGTAACTGACTCGAAAGGCATCACTAAAAATTTTGTCGCACTTCAGCAGCGCGACAGGCGCGCGGCCGCCGGGCAGCTGCAGCGCTTCTAACAGCGGCTAATTTGAACGCGCCCTTTCGTCCACACCTGTAGATTTCAAGCATACACGGCAGTATGCAATGATAGCAGTATCTCGCGCTTTATGTCGCTATCCCGAGTAAGTCACTGACTCGAGTCAATGTACTTCTTCAGCCAAATTCGAAAGAAAAAAATGAAGTACTTCACCGAATGATTTTGTATATCAAGCAATAGATGTAGAATTTGTTCACATAGAATTAGGTAATTAATTGCGTTGTATAAATATGACTATTGTCCTGTCCAACATAGACATTTTAAAATTCTATTTTCCATTTTATAAGTTACCTGTGTAGGTACTTTTTGTGGAGCTAAGTAGTACAGTCAAGCGAGTATATCAAACTTGATACTTTAGACATTGAAGAGTTCTTATCGCAAGCGGTATAGAGTATAATTTAAGTCTAAAGTATAGAGTTTGACGTACTCTTGACTCTGCACAAAGAAATTTAAAAATATTTTGTACATTATTTGCGTTAAAGAGTATCTTCAGACTTAATCTCACATAAACGTAAAAAATCCGCTTTTTTAACTATATATAGGAAGATATAGGAGTGCGAGAGTATGTGCGGAAAACAAATAATTAATAATAATAATATTAATAAAGTAATTTGTTTCTTGGAACAAAGTTGACGACCTATTAGTAAACCAAGTACGATGGCGTTTCAAGCCAGTTAAGTGGGGCACTCTGTAGGTCAGTTCTATGCCATCTCTTATTTGTTATTTAATGATCACCCGGCTTACTGTCTAGATACCCAAGCATTGAGGTATAAATACTACGTACGAGAAATACATGAAAATTTAATTTCTATGTTTGAGAAATAGCTTTTGAAGAATCTCCATTGTGTTTATATTTTGTAGCCTAGACTTAGACAAATTAATTAATGTAGAAGGTTCGGTCCACAAGGTTTATTGTAAGAGATGATAAAAGCGTATAAGAAAGGCTGTAGCAGATTATAAAATTATATAAAAAAGATACAATTATAATAAAACGCTCCCTATAAAACACTATACACAATACCCACCTCAAAGGGCCTTTTCAAATTATAATAATTATATAATAATTTTAATGGTAATCGGCGTGAAGTTTTACATTAAGGAAATGAAGGCGATTTGTGACTTATGGGCACGTCTTTTTGTTTCAAGATATTTGATGGGAGTAACGACGTATAGGAACAAACGTAAGAATAGTGCAGGAAAAAGTAATTCGAGATCGATTCAACATTTTGAAAATTAATGGCCAGTAACCAGAAAAGAGGATGAAAAAGGTGAGATGACGAAGGAGGTTAGCATCGTCATAATTTTCAAATCTGAATGTGATGGACGCGTATGGAATCATATCTCGTAATAATATTTAGTTAGCCCACATAAGTCAATGTTAGCCCATAACAGATTTGGGTTAGCTAAATGTTACTACAGTATTTTATTTCTTTAAATAGGAGATTAGTTACACGTTCGGCCACAAACTCACCTGACGTTATGCGACATCATGCCTCTACCATGAGATTGATGAGATGATGAGACTTTACAGTGATAGTTATCGCTATCAACCGCGTAAAATGTTTATATACAAAATGTTCTATCTTCTTGTGACTGCTAGGGGAGCTGTATAATTTGCCATAGAAAATTGTGGTGTAATTTACGCGGTCGCTAACGACAACTGTCACAGTAAACTCGTGGTAGAGGTGCAAATGTTAAAAAATGTCTATTCACTATGGCCTATTGATGCCAAATGGATGCCAAGGTAATTAGTTTTAGTAAGAAAGATTATACAGACAGCAGCACTTCAAGCTCCACATTGACGGATCTTGTTCCGGTACACTGAAGGCGATATTGGAACGAAAATGTACAGCTTGATGTGTGCTGTTGACTGTACCTTGCTTATTTGACGTGGTCGGGAAGTTTCCGAAGTGATTACGTGACGCTAGCAAGAGTTTTTTTTTAACTGTACTTTGCATAAACTGAGATCACTTTGAAGGTGTACCGAAGTCGTGCTAACTTGAGTATTTTATTTATTTTGCATTTGTAGGTAAAATAATATAATAAGTACTTAATTACCTACACGCTGTACCGTATATTTATACTCATATTTACGTGAAATCGCCGTTTCCTCGTATCCATATCAACTTGTTCCACTAGTGTGACCATTAGGAAACCTTGTTTTTGTGGTCCCACTGCTTTTTTAATAATATCAAGTGACGGGACGGACAAGTCGTTTGAATTGCAAAGAATTAAGGGACACTGCCACAGCGCCCGTTACCCTGAGACAAGTTGACAAGTCCCATGTGCTTGTCATTTCCCTTCAAAACCGGAACACAGTAATGCTGACATTACTGCTTGGCGACAGAAATAGGTAAGGTGGCAGTACTTCCCTCGACGAACTCTTTCACAAGGAGCTCTACTGCTGTACAAAAAGCTACTTGTTTCTATAGTACTAATAAATAAATAATAAACATTAGACAACATCACATACGTTGGTCCGATCCCAAAGTAAGTAACTGAACCTTTTGTTTTATGGAAATCAGAAACACTGACGGTACCACAAACATAGAAAAGTTAGTTTTTCTACATTAACTCGGCCGGGAATGGAAACCGAGACCTCACAGATGGCGACACAGGTCGTCGAAATAAAGTATACTTCATGTAAGTATATATGTTATATGAGTACTGCCGCTTCGAATAGAATAACTTTATATAATGTACCCATAGATAAAGAAATAGCAATAGGGAAATAGCAGTGGGACCACGGGAAATAAGTGTCACTTTTGGGACGAAATAGTGGGACCACGAGAGAACGGCGCGCGAAATGGACTAATTCTACATCTATATGTACAGTATAACTACCTCGGTGGCCGAACGGTTACCATGCCGGACTGCCACGCGGAGGTCCCAGGTTCGATTCCCGGGCCGGGAAAAATATTTGTATGACCTACATTTATTTATCTCGTGAGTTTGGGTGTAATTTGTGGTTGTCTATGTGTGTGTCCATGGCACCCGCGACATAGGGTTTCCCAAGTGTGGGGCTATGTCCCATTTTTAGTGGTATAATGAAAAATTATGGTTTTTACGATAAATATTAGCAACGGCTTTATTATACGACGATAGATTTAAAGATAGAACAATAGGTATAAACTCAGTGTTAAACCTCGTTCTGCTATAATATAGATTGGAAGACAAATACAATACATCGTTTGTGGTCACTATCGGTACTCAATTAACCTACTTATAGTTTACGTACTTGGTGTAAACCGTGCTTATGTTATAATATCTTATTATGCGTTCCATAACGTAAGATACCACCACAAATGGATAAATATATTCATAGTAAAATAAGGATTAGATTATTAGGAATAATAGTAATTAAACCGTCGATATTTCGTAAAAAGGGCGAAAGCGACAAATTCGAAAAAAATTTGAGGATGTTTTAGAGGTTTTTATGACTGTTTTAAAATGTTTACGTCCTGTTTTAAAAGTCAATTTTGATTTTAATTAAATTTCGGTTTTAAAATTTAATTTGAAACAGGACGTGAATATTTTAAAACAGTCGTGAAAAACTAAAACATGCTTTCCTGAAAAATTTTTCGGAATGGCATTTTCACCCTTTCTACACAAAACACCTACGAAACTATTTAAATAGGTATAACAACGACGTGGGGATAATAGACAGGTGTGAGAATATCTATTAAATAGTTTAATCACGTTTATTTGTTACGGCAAAAAAGTCATTAAAAATAAAAAACAAATATCTGCAACAAGCACATAGAAAAACTCGAAAGGTCTGCTCGTTCGTTCCGTAGTTCTGTTAGGAGAACGTCTGACATGGTATGCGGAACGCGCTGGTTTGAATCTAGCCGTATCGAAGGAATTTTTGTTAGTGTTCGATCTTTGTATTAATATTTATTATTAGAACTAGACTTATATATCGAGTTCTTAGACTGTCGCAATTGGGAATGAAACGATATTTTGGGTATATTTGTCTTTTCTAACAAAACAATATTTCAGAGTAACTATATTTTCTAGGATGGTATTATACGGTGCCAGTTTTAATAAAAGCAACGAAAAGGCTATTTTGTTTGAAAGGTAAAACACATATAAATAAATTGATAAATATATACATATGTTTACAAAGTGTAATAAAGCAAATTTACCTGTGTCGTCATCTATCCTTATGTGTGTGTTAATCATTTATATAGGAACATAAATAATCATAAGACAGTAGCTTTCTACTTTCCAAGAAAAATTTACAAAAGTGACAAGTTTTAAAACCGATAAATCAAAGGAGTTTTATTCTTGTTAGTTTGAGCGCACTTAGACCTTTTCGCGCAAAGGATATAATTTAGCACATTCCGAAAACTTTTTTCGGTCGCCCCGGATTAAGGTTCATAAACTTTAACGCTGACCTTTCATTTTTTTCCAAGTGTCGTATAAAAGAAAAACAATTCCAAGAGAATGTCTGAGCATAGAAGAAATTTTGCTACAAAACCGCAAACCTTTGTCAACCTAACCTATTCTTATTCTACCTAATCGCAACTAATCGCGTTCTATTTAACATCAAAAAGCTTTTGCGAAAAAAACATTAATGGCTTTTATTAATTACCCACAATTAGAATAAAAATAAGATATATTTTCAAAATAAAAACGAAAGAAAAACTTCCATTAGGTAAAGGCCAGGAATTATAAAACTATAAAGTTATTTGTTGTTAAAAATACAATTAAAGCGATGTAGACACTATATAAACACAATTACTTGCCTAGCCTTTGACTCTTAGCAAAAAAGAAGCTGAACCTCATGTGGACGGCGCGATACTTGATGCGACACATCCGCGAGCGTGCGCTGCCGCGTGCGCGTGCGCAACTGTCGCGCTTGGCCTCGCGTTGACTGAGAATAGGAGATGGCTGAACGCTAGTGTGTGGTCGAATTGCAATTACTTGCTACGGCTCCGACAATGAAATTTGCAATAAGGAAACAGAGACGTAGATGGCAATGTAATCGAATTGTAAACACGACGCGAAAATTGTAGACAATAAAACCTACGAAATTAGAAGGAGACAATGGTAAGGGCATTATTTAAATATCAACTGCGGCGGTTAGCTGTTAAAAACAAATATGAAATCGATTTTACACGCGTCGGGCAACATGCTGTCGAAATTCAAACACGCAACGTGATAGCAATGTGAATATTATTATTGTTTGTGTCTTGTTTTAGATGTAACAGTTAGAGAATTGCATGTTCTTGCTGTAAGGATGAAGATTAATATATTACCTCGGAACCCGAAACACTGCATCCTGCGGCGCACGCGACAGCAGGCACCTGCAGCCACCAGACTGACACTAGTGTTGTCACGCTCCGACATACCGACACATCACCCTCTGACACGACCTTAACTACATACCATCACAGTGCTGTATCGATAACCAATAAGGTTCAGAATACACTGTTCTGCTCGGACAATAATCCGCGAAGCGGTCAACCGCAACTGAACAAAATATCAGGGAAGCGTTTCAATACGTTATCGCTCTGTCCCGACAATCGATATAAGATAAAAGTGGATCAACACAAGATCATTCGGATATCAGATATTTTCGATTGGATGCGCAAGTAGGTACACATCTACTGTTTAATATAATTGCATTTTCTAGACACGATTGAAGCTAATCCTTGTCGGTTTCAGAGTCACGATATCAATGTTAATTTGGAAGATATTCATAATAATACCGAATCGGGATCTTTGGAGTCGGCAACTAAAGAACATTAAAATTATTCGATACGCATTCTACTGGTGGTTGGTGTTACCGATAATATAACATTATAACAATCACAAAGACATTTGTGACTCAATGTTTTCACAACCCTTATGAATAGGTACACGAGTAATGAGACAATTGAACTAGTCAAACGTGATTTGACAGATTGATTGTTGGCTAGTATAAATAACCGTCTATATTATCAGATAACAGGCGCACAAACTTGTTTCTTGAACAGTCGAGATTTTTTGTGGTTAAAGATATTGCTTCAAGCAATTCAGGATACCATGATGATAGAATTAAGAACGATGTCCAAATCATCATGAATAATTTCAATACAACGAGGCCACACCGCGGGATGCAAGAAACAGACTGGAACTACGGTTTGACGTCTATACTAGTCTAAATCTAACAACTAGGTGATCGAACGGAATCCCATTTGCAATTAAACCGTAATTTATGTTTTCATTTGCGAACTCACTGTTCTAAGAACAAAAACCATTGATTGCAGGAACGAGACAATCGTATTGAGAAAAGCAAATGTGTTTATTGCTCACCCTGGGCGACGGAAAAAATTTAGTAGAAAGGAAACAATGGACATCATTTCTCACTACACGGACACGAAAGGGAAATCAGTGTAGGCATAATTGAAACTCGTACCATGAACTACGGGCCGCTATCATAAGTTCAATAAGTTCAAAAAGTACTGAATGAATGTTATTATGTATCTGTGTTTGTTTATCTTCCGTGCGTTGTATTACAAAAGCATCATCCTCTGAATGAATGAGATGAGAATACAATACACTAATCAATTAGCTTGAACAAATTGTCTACACGGTTATTTAAAAATATTATTGTATCTACTAACGGGGATATGTCGACAGCGTACAATTAACGCTTAAAAATTGGTTTTGATAATTTATGAGTATCTACGCGAGTAATTCCTGGAAATTTGAGACTACTAAATTATCTATACATGCTCAAATCCTATAGGATTATATCATTTTCAATTCTAATCCTATACGATAGGATTGAAAATGATTATCAAGTTTGCTTCGTAGTATCAGTGGTGCAGTCTTGTTCCCAATTGTACATTAATAATCCAGTTAACACGTACGCTAGGTTATTTTCCTTTACGAGGGTTGTATAGCTCTTAGTATAAGTAGATAGATTATCGTAGCTGAATGTAGTCGTTCTGAACGTGTCTTTTAATACGTTTTTTTGTTTTAATGAATTTTGGTCGCACAAATAATTTGTTTTTCAAATATTCTGTCTGCTTTTAATTTGGATTCAAAATTTCCATTCTGCAAGTCATTTTTGATACATTTCAAGATGTGAAAGCATCGAAATAGTATACCTAGAAAGTATTTTCAGCCGTATTTTAAGTATATAGTTACTATCATAAAAGGTACCTCTGAGAATTGAAAGGTGCCTTTTCATAAAGACCAAAACAAGAATATGTGATGGTATATGATTTCCATAGAAGTAGAGCTCCTTGGTAGTACTGCCACCTTACCTATATCTGCCGCCAAGCAGTGACGTGACCATTCCTGCATTCCGGTTTTAAAGGGTAAGGGTGCTGGTGAGAGTACAGGCAAATGAGTCTTGTCAACTTATGTTTCAGGGTAACGGGAGCAGTGTCAGTGCCCCTCAGATCTTTGCAATTTATAGATATGAACGGTACTACAACTGTTATGGAGAGGCTTGTCACTTCTGTTCGTCCGTTCATACACCTGAAGGAATTTTACTAATCTTGTGAGCAATGCACGAAATGTCCGTAAAAAATTACTAATTAGAAATCTTCGCCAAAACCCCGGACCGTAATAAAGAGGAACCATGAAATTGTGATATGTTATTTTCCCTATGTACATAGTATAGTGAGTGGTGCAATTGCAATTAATGTTTAATTATGAATGTACATGGAATAATTTCTTTGATTAGTAGCGTGAGTAAATACATTTAAACAACTATACGTCTAGTAGGAGTCGATAGTCACCGCTAACATTACTTGACTCTATGGACAATTGGACGAACGAGTTGTGCGCCTGCTCTTAGTAGTTTGCAGTACCACTCAGAGCTTTAAATCGCAAAGACCTGACGGTCACTGTCACTGCGCCTGTCATCTGAGACATAAGTTGACAAGTCCCATATGTCTGTAACTTCACCCTTATCCTTCAAAACCAGTAGACAGTAATGCTCACATTCTGCTTGGCGGCAGAAATAGGTAAAGTGGCAGTACTACCCTGGACGAACTCTTTCACAAGGGGTTCTACTGCTCCAAATTACTCTACTGCTAATAAAATTGTACAGCCTAGCAATCACAAAAGATAGTAAAATTGTCTATACAAACAAATTACATGGTCAATAGCTTTTATCGACACTGCAAACTCATGGTACAAGCAATAAACAAACAATAATAAATTATATCGACTTTTTAGGTTTAAATCGCGTATATTTGCTTTTTTTTTTCAAACAAACCAACGTTTACTTTTACTTACCTACAGTCAGTTGTGATCGTGAGTCCTGTAAAGGGCCCGAAACTTTTGAAAAAACAAATACACATAGTAATATAGAAAAATATAGTTTCAATACCAAACAATAAACTTGCCTTATCTAAAAATTTAAGTGTCCTATGAATAAATCTCATATTGTATTCAAAGTGTAAAGATTAAAAAATATGAATTTTACCGATTTTTTCTAATAAATTACTGCTAATTTAAAACATGTATTTTTTATGGTATCCAGTGACGAGACGAATAAGTCGTGCGTGCGTCTGATGGTAAGCGCCAACCTGTTTAGAGATGCAGAGAGTTTTAAATCGCAGGGACCTGAGGGGCATCGCCACTGCTCCTATCGTCGTAAGACATCGAAATTGACAGGTCCCTGTGTCTGTTCTAAGTACACGGCTTTATATGCATTACGATCATTTATAATGCTTTTAAGAGATATCTTTTTTGTTAACACAAAAATTCGCAAATCTATCGATAGTTCTAAGATGTACAAGCTTAAGAATTAAATTAAAATCTATGCCACTGGCGGTAAATGTTCAAAATCCAGACTGTCAACGTGTGGAACGAACAAGTCGTGCGCTTGGTGAAAAGCGACACGCCTGACAACAGCAGTTGTTGTGTCAGTCAGAGCTTTTAATTGCAAAAATCTGAGGAATACGGGGGCAGTGGCAACTGCTCCCGTCACCCTGAGACATAAGTTCACAAGTGTGCATGTAATTTCACCAGCACCCTTACCCGTTCAAAACCGGAATGCAGTAACGCTTACATTACTGCTTGGCGGCAGAAACAGGTAAGATACTGCCCCAGACGATCTTTTACAAGGAACTCTACAGCAACTAAGCTTAATGTAGCCTGATAAAATCAAAAACAAAAGTTGTATATCTCAAGGATGTGAGCTCATAACCCGTACCGTTTCAAAATTCAAACCCTGTAAGGGTTTGAATTTTGAAAATTGAAATGTCACCATTCTCCGTACTTAATTTGTAGTAAGGAATAATCTAATGTAATATTTTATAATACGTATTAAATACCTGTTTTAATCTTTCGAAATGTCCCATTAAATTGTGATGAAAATGTTAAATGAATCATAAATGAGTAGGTATCTTGCTTAAGTTTTTTACTTACCGGAGTAGGTAAGTATGAGTACATTCTACCTATATTTGCATAAACATCCGATTTAGAAACCTTCCGTGGCTTTTTGGAAGACAATCCACCTTATCTCTAAGCAATAACATGAAATACAGTGGTATAATAAGCCGATCTGGATGTACGGAATATAATTGTAGTCAACAGACATTAAAAACAAATTTGATCTCCCTCTATGTTTTCAGAGTGCTATCCACTGCGCCTTGGTAAACTCGCACCTCAATAATCCACTACTATCTGAAAATACTAATGGTTTTTAAAGAAATAAAACGCTATTCTGTTAACTACATATATCGACTAGGAGCTCGTCTGAAACCTGCAGCCTAAACTTTAACATACCAGGAAATGAAACTATTTTTACGGTTCCAAATCGCGTATATTTGTTTTTAAACAAAGCAATGTTTCGGACCCTTTACAGGTCCTATGGTCACGACTAACCTAGACAGTAAAGTCGTCGACTAATTATGTTTAATATTATTGCAAAACACCTTATTTTTAACCGATTTCAAACAAAGAGGAGGTTCTCAATTCGTCTGTACATTTTTTTTATGTACACGGTAAAAACAGATTACTTGGAAAAAGACAGAATTCATTTTAAGAAGACAAATTTGTTAAATCCAACAAAACGATCCTCTCCCTATAGATGCTAGAGAATAATAATATATATAATAGTAAAAAAACGTCTCAAATGTATATTTTAGTTATAAGACAGAAATATTGGGGTTAAAGTATGAAATTGCCGTTTTATTGCAATAGGTTCTTTGAATTTTCATAGAATCTTCATGGTTTGAGGTTTTCGAATGAAACTTTTTTCAAATGGTTTCTGTGATTTTTTTTTTTTTAATTTGAAACATTTGAATATCGACTTTCAATTGTTTTTGTTATTCAATTTAGACAAGAAAGATGGATACTGCGAAAATTCGAGTGATTTTTGAATACGAGTTCCGACGCGGAAGTAACGCGGCAGAAACAGCCCGCAATATCAATGCTGCGTTTGGAGAGGGGTCTACTAATGAACGCACCGTGCGATTTTGGTTTAAACGCTTTCATGATGGAAATTTCGACTTAAAGAACGAGTCACGAGGAAGACCGCCCACACAGGTGAATAACGATGAATTAAGAGAGATAGTGGAAGCCGATCCTAGTCAAACTACCCAGGAATTAGCGGCATGGTTTAACGTTACCTTACCCACAATATTGACTCACTTGCGTCAAATCAATAAAATAAAAAAATACGAAAAATGGGTGCCTCATGATTTGACTGATCTGCAGAAAGAAACGCGTGTTGAAACTTGTGTTGCCT
>NW_020653851.1:17166895-17261579 GCF_003589595.1 Hyposmocoma kahamanoa | reverse complement strand
CAATGTATAGATAATAATGGCAACTATTTTGATTAAATAAATTTGTTAAAAATTAAAAAAATAAACAATTTAAATTTTCAGTACAAATCGGCAATTTCATACTTTAACCCCTATTATTTAATCCAAGAGCAAATTAATTTACTTCAAGTCACAAAGCCACTCTAGATTCAACAAAATATTTTATTAGTTATTAGAAATGTCCGATTTTGACTTGAAAAAAAAAAGAATGAAACATTGAGAGGTACTTAATTATTTGACAGAAGATTTATGGTTTCTAATGTCAAAAGGGGTAAATTTACAGGGTTATGGACCCAACAGTATGTATGTCAGTATGTCTAGTGCCAGTGGGCATGAAAGCACACAGTTCAGTGTCAAACCTTAAAGTAGCAAAAATAGGACGGAATCTCCTCAAATACTTGAGTACCATTTAGTGCCATATAAATGCTACAGCGGCAGAAAGCACTAACAATTCAATATATATGAGATGACTTATACTATTGAAGTTAACAAAACGATAACGTTTCAGAGTACAACTAATGCCATCTAGCAGCGGCGTGACGGAACTAATTGCATGTTAAAGTTGTGCTTGTTACAGGTGTAGTTTGATTTCATGCTGAAACCAAATTTCTTAAATTATGACTACAAATAACACCTTAACAAACTAGAGATACGTACTGTTTCTTTGGATAAATGACTGTTTATGATTACAAGCACAAGTAAAAGTAATCGTTACCGCGTGCGCCTTCGGCGACATGTCACGACAACATTGACAATGAAAACGCAACGAAATGTTGCTTTAGGAATATACTCTAGAATTTAGAATATTAATCTATATTAATAGCAAACTACTTCTTTTTTTGTTTAAGAATATATTTTCTGAAAATACGCCCAAGAAATTTTGAATTCATTTAAAATTATTTAAATTCGATGGAAGAGGTAAACATTTTTTGATGTAAGTAATATCCAATTAATTGATTAGAAATGAAATAAAATCTTGAAGTGAACGTATTTGTCTAAAAGTTAGAATAAAGTTAAGAGTAAAATTGTGTTAGAAAAAGATAAGCAGTATTTTTGCAATGACAATATTTTATTATTTTTAATAAATATTTTTTTCAGAATTAGCAATATTTTGAGAAATTGAAATGAAATGAAATGAAATGAATGAAATGAAATGAATGAAATATTCTTTATTGCACATAAAATTACAATTAAAATACAATACAAAAGCTTAAGTATAATAGTAGTAGTAAGTCAATGTGCAACAGGCGGCCTTATTGCTATGTAGCAATTTCTTCCAGGCAACCTTAGGATAGACATTTCGGATATGCAAAAGGGGTGCAACCAAAGAATATCATCATAAGTACACTAAATAATAAGTAATAATAAAAATATATACATATCCATAGATTAATATACATATACATACAAATAACAATAATATTATTAATACATACATAACAATAAATACACAATAATATTAAATGCTTATATACTTTTAATAGAAAAAGAAAAATGAAGTACAAATGTAGGAAATAAATGAAAGGATAGTAGAGAACAGACGAAATTTAGGAGTTGAGGAAGTGATCCTTGACACGTTGTTTGAAGGAATCAAGAGAAGGGGATCGTCGAATCGATTCAGGGAGAGAATTCCACAATCTGATCGCAGAAACGGTAAAAGAGTTGGAATAAAAGTTAGAGGTATGAGAGGGCAAGTTAAGTAAGAGAGTATCAGAGGAGCGAAGGGGACGACAGAGTGTAGAAGAGTGGAAAGTAAAGCGATCTTTAAGATAAGAAGGCGTAAAGGGATAGAACAGAATTGAATAGAGAAGTGAAAGAATATGAAGATCTCTACGCCGATGGATGGGCAGCCATTTAATTTGTGCGCGAAATTGGGAGACATGGTCAAATTTACGTAGTCCGAAGAATTGCACTTTCTTATTAGTAGAAATCCTTTTTTTCTGTGTTATGTGATAACTCATGATGAAAATTTGTGTATTATGCTTGTTTTAGATACTTCACATAGATGAATATGTCTAAAACAACAGTACATTGAAAATGAAACTATTTTTCCGGATTTAAATCGCGTATATTTGTTTTTTCAAACAAACCGACGTTTCGGGCCCTTTACAGGTCCCATGGTCACGGTTGACTGTAGGTTGACATTTCAAAAAATATGCCTATTGTATGCACTTACTTCGATTTTTTATTTTATTTTTACCAGAACCGATATAACCTGACCTCGCGCCAAGTGCCCGCTTGATGTTGAGTTTTGGGACACCCTGTATATTATTTATGAGCAAGTGCGATAAAAAAACATTGTGAATGTCTATACAATTTTGCATAGTACGCTGTGCCACAGAGATATACAAGATATCAAAATGTTTTCTTAAATATTGTAACTTACATCATTTACACAGCACTTATAGTTAAAAAGGTAACAAGGATTTGTTTACCTTAACCTTTGACTGCGTAGGGCTGACTGTTATAGATAAAGATCTCGATATCGGCGAATTTTGACACAGCCTTCACTTACCTATAGCACTCACACGATCAGCGTTCGCGCATCTATTGTAAATATTGCGATGTGCGCTGGCGACCTTGCACAACACATTGCGAATGTCACATGTGTTTCATTTTTCATTACTATATGGTTGTTGTTATTTGCGTGAAGGTCAAGATACTTCTCGACTTTGCACCAGTTTTCTAATGAACTTTCGTAAACTGTGGGATAATGTTAACAGGGCACAAGGGTTCTATAAAGGGTGGAATAGGAGGAAACGCTTTGTTCGTTAACAAAATTGTGCCATTATTTACGCACTCAAGCCATTACGGCAATAATGCAGATTTGCTTATTAAGATAAAGTATCTAAAAATGCGAACAGGGACCAAACGGAACAAGTTTCTCTTTACTCAAAATTCTACGCAGTAGGTATATTTTTGCGAATATAGAGGTCTTTATGATTCAAATAAAATTTCCGAACGTCAATACTGTTTGCCTTTAGGCTATATGGATTTCAGTGTGGATCTATCAATTTCTTACTCAGCGTTTTGTTAACGGTAACAATCATCAAATTTCAAGACAGTGAACATAGGTCTGGTAAAAATTACGAACTCTGTGACCCAACTGTTTAATAATAATAATATTTATAGGGATATTAACATTTCTAAATCGGTTTTGGTCTGTGTATCTGGAAAGTGCCCTAAAATGAATTCCGTTGACCTGATACTCATAATACAGGGAATTCCCTAGTTTGAGACCAGACAATTAAGTGTGATTGCCTGGCAAATCTATTTGCCTTTTGACTTGCCCATTTTTCACCGAAAAACTACGCTTTGTCGTACTATGTAGACAATTAAAACGATCGTCACTGACTAATCATCAGCTTACACGCATAAGCATTCCCCTGAGCTCGCCAAACTCTCCAGGTCCTGTGCTGCCGTTGCCAGTCACCTCTCTCAGATCGTCCGTCCACTTGCCGCGGGCGTCTTCCGTCAAGGCAAACGCAGTAGGTACCTTGACGTAGTCGCGACTCTAGAATAAGTCTGATCCATCGACCATCAGGCTTCTGGAGACATGTCTGATCCACTGCCACTTAAATATTGATTTTGCGAGGTATGTCGATCACTTTTGTTCTCTGACGTATTAGAAATTAGGTCCATCTGAGAAAGCATAGCTGAGCGACTTTCGATTTGTGGATGATGTCACTGATTAATAATTGCAAATAAATGACTCAGAGATAGGAATAACAAAAATATGCAAGACGTAGATAAATGAAAGAATTTAAAGTGATGGTGGAGTCCATAATTATTGCGTGTAATTTATTTTGTTTTAATATTTCATTGCATTATGAGAGTGGAAAATATACACAATGGTCTAATTCTCGTGAGCTGAAAACATTTTGTTATTTTCGAAATAATTTCCTTAATTAAATTCATCTACAATGTGTAGATACAGAAAAATCTGCGCTTTCCAAAAATATATCGATAGAAAAGTTAGGTCGAAAGATTGTGAAATCTTTATTAGTATATGTTCCGTTATTGCCGATTCTATTCCAAAACAATCGAATTTTTTACATTTAAATCTTAGAGGATGGAAAAAAATCTAAGATTTAAATCGAAAGTTGTCAAATGCATCGTTTTGTTATTTCAGTGTTAATAATGTCTTCAATAACATTTTAACATATCCAGAAAAACATGTGCAACGTTTCGATGTCTTTTGTTGTATCTCATACCACATACCAAATTTTTTTACTACCTGCATTCAAATTTTCTCTTTTGCTTGAGAATCGTACCCCAGAATTAACGATGAATTGATTATATGTTTGTTTATCGTTAGGTAACCAAAACAGTAAATCACTAACAAGTACTATTTCATTGTCAAGAAGGATGTTTCCTACCCTGCAGGGTATCAGCAATGCGCATTCAGATTCATTAGTATAAGTAGATTCGAAACGTTTTTTTGTTATTGGCAAAAGAGTAACGTAGGAAATATGGATACGAGCGGTCATGGTTATGGCCTCTAAAATTTGACGCAACGTTGTTTGTAGCTATAATGAAAATTACAAAATAACTTCCAACTAGGTGAACAGCCAACTTTTTCAGGTCGCAGCTACATTGCTTTCCTGGCCATTTTCATAGAGAGACGTAGTTTGGATCACTTGTTTTCGAATGGGCAATTGTATTTTGCAGTTACTTTGTAACAGTATATGTTGAGGTTCGGGTTATATTGGTTATAATATTCAAACTAGATATTGTAATATTTAATCTTGATTACACGTAAAATGAGTTTAGCAAGCCAATATAAAGCTATGTTGTTATCTACCTACGATATGAATTACCAGCAAAGTATTTAAGGAATAAAAATTCCATAAATGGTACTGAAACTGACAAACACTAGTTCACCTTAGTAATACCGCCGATTGAAGACATTTGAAGTGGACAGAATATCGCATGTTGCCAGCTTTGGGACATAAGTCATAAGTCTCTTGTGTCTGTAATGATTGGTGGTTCTCCTGTACCTTCAGTACGGAATACGACAGTGTTTCTTTGTGAAAATAGGTAGGTAATAATAACAAAAAAATTCGACTGAATTTCAGCGGATAAGCGTATAGACGATAACAAAGTGCATACCGAGATAATTTCGGGAAATAATAATTTTTCTCCATAAGTGTGAGTCAATCGAATGTGTATATGAGCAAAAAAAAATTTTCTTGGTTTTTAACCAACTTCAAAAAAGGTCGTGCTCAATTCGTCTGCAATTTGCTTGTGTATGTTACGCGATTACTCCGACATTTGAGATCCGATTTCGATGATCTTTTTAGTTGAAAAGGGGTTGCCCCCTTTGCCCTCAGTAGCGGTCTCAAATTTGAAGAATATATTCCACCTTTAAGGGTGGCAAATTAGGGGATGAATCCGTTTTATATAATTTCAACCACTTTCCGTTAATCGATTTCAATAAAACTCGGCACATAGATAGTAATTCCAATGAAAGGAAAGCTCTTGAGCAAACTTCTGAGGTCAATTTTTTATAAAAAAGTTTAAGATTAAATTAACACTAATGTTTTTGCTAAAAAAAGTCGTTTGAAAACATGTTTGTGATCTTCATGTAACATTTTATTAAGTAAGTTAATCAGTTTGTGCCTATTGCGGAGGAAACCCTGGGGACCGCAGGCAAAACTCCTCTCTAAGGAGCTTTTAATTCGCCCTGTGAAGTCTCCAGAATATCATACGCAAGTGTAGGCAATAAGTATACATAACTACGCAAACAGACAGAATATTTAATAGCAAGTAATATCGTTCGAAGCTAACTGGGACAAGCAAACTTTTCTCCATACAATACCTTCCATCTTCAGCTCAATAATTAACTTATAGTAAAGTGTCGTTGTTGGTGGTAGCTACTGAAGTTGTGTTATTTGTTATAGCTTGATAACTATGGGCTTCAACAAGACTTCATTTATTATGTATTGAAGTAAATAAATACACTAAACCTTTGACAGAGGCAATCTAGCTATACTAATGTCCCATTTTTGGACTTATTAGTAAAAGTTGACAAATTGGGTCAAACACGAAATTATCTCTGTGACAAAATATTTTTTGTGATATCATAAAAAACCATAATCCAGTTTTAGGATATAGAATTTGTTTAATGATATTTCAGCTATACATCGTTAGAGTAAGTTCCGATAAGTCGAACGCGTTAACCAACTTACTTAAACTATTTTGAAAAGATAATTTTGTACTCTATGTTTTATTATGTGTTGCTATTTACAACGGATATTTAACCATTTGTCACTTAGGCACGTTTTAGTTACTGGACGGCAGATCTGTCAATAACACAGTAGGTACAAAGTATAAATACAATTTCGACGGTTGAAAGGCAAAAGGAGTCAAACTACACTTATGTCGAAGTATTCTGAAACAGCAGAATTGTTTTTTTAAAGTTGTAGATTCAAATTTGGTCGACTTTTAAAGATTTTATATCTAAATTTAGCTATCACTGTCTCATTTTTGGACTATTTGTAGAAGTTCACTAACTGGGTGAAACACGAAATTGTCTCTCAATATCACAGAACATATCAAGTATCAACACAATTTCGACGGTTGAAAGGCAAAAGGAGTTAAGCGACACTCATGTCGAAAATCAGTTTTATATGTATTCTGAATCAGTAAATTTGTTTTTTTAGAGTAGTACATTAAAATTCGGTTAAATAAGCGATTTTTAATGTTTTTATATCTAAATTTAGCTATCACGGATAGCCCGTTACGCAGGGCATACACATCCTACTATAATGTTCCGGCGTGGCCAACTACAGGGCGAAGTAGCTTGGGCTGTTGAGGTCACTCCCTTCAACAACCTCAGAAGGATGCTGAGCTTCTTAGACCAGCTCGGGTGGCACCCACTACATGCAAAATAGGCGCTTAGACGTCAACTTGCAAACACACAATACTATCTAAATTTGTAAAATTAAAATCGCTTGCCTGACCAATTTATAAAATGGCGGTTAACCCTTTTTTATTTCAAGCGTCGATATTATCATGGTTGCTGACGTTGTTGGCTCGCGTTGCTCTTTTGTTTTCGAAGCGTTACTGTGGTATACAATAATTACAATCTTAGTTCTAAATAACGGTTACGAAATTGAACTACATTTTAATACCAGTAAATACAAATTTCATAAAGAAAGCACTATTGACTTGGTTTATGTTGCGACGTAATTAACTCATTGTCGTTAAAATTGTTGGCTACGTTAATGTGTTGAAAATTAAGGTGTTTATGTATTATACATATGTATTATAGGACACATCATCATCAGCACATATGTCCTGTTGTTGTGCATAGGTTTCCTCAAAGGAGAGGATTTAGTCCGTAATCCTTCATGTTGAGTCAATGCGGGTTGGGAATTTCACAAAGTTCGCAGGGATTGTGAACGTTCAGGTTTCATGACAACGTTTTCCTTCACCGACAGCAAGATCTTTTTTTTCTTATGATATCAAGTGACGGGACCACATAACAATAAATACATTAGAAGTGGTTGGTTAGCGTCTGACGAGTGCCAACTATAGGCCTCGAAAGACCTATCTCAGCTTAGTCCGCCATTTTCGCTTTGTATGGTATGATTGTGGCATTCTTTTGTGCAAATTCTCTAACATCCTAGAAAAATGCCTTATTGTACTGTTTTGGAGTGCAAAAATAATAGCCGCACCAAAAATATTTCCCGCATTCCATATCATCAGAACGTCTTATTTTAATAAATTTTCAATTTTCTGTTTATCGAAATAATTTTTTTGTTACAAGAAACGAAAGTAAAGCTTATTTATACCATATTGGTCGCTTCGTTTTTGTAGAACTACATTAATAACTCCAATTCGTCGTCGTTCAGCAATTAACCGCTAGATGGCAGCATATTGATTGAAATTTCAATATAATACCAAAACTTAAGGCATTTCCATTGTTTTTTTTCTTCCGTGGACGGGACGAACAAGTCGTGCGCCTGGTGGTAACCGACACGACTCTCCATAACAGTTGCAGTGCCACTCAGAGTTTTAAATCAGTTCACTCTGAAACACACACGTCACTCTGTAACATAAGTTGACAAGTCCCATGTGTTTGTAATTTCACGCAAGCTTCCCTTCAAAACCGGAATGCAGTAATGCTCACACTACTGTTTCGCGGCAGAAATAGGTAAGGTGGCAGTACTTCCCTCGACGTACTTTTTGTCAAAGAGCTCTACTGCTACTACACACTAAAGTCAGCACATGCCGACACAGGGATGCCGAAGCATCGTAACATTTTCATAGTTACATCTCAAAATATAGTAGGATTTTTATGCAGCTTGTATACAGTATAACAATATCGTTAACGATAACACCCTGTATAAGTATCTAATTGCTGTGAGGCAAATTTTATATGAAGAAAGTTGACACCTTTAAAACCCGTCACAGACAGCTATAACATTTTATATGTTGCTCATAATTATTAATATTATACTTATATATTTACTATATTACCTGTAGCTCTTGTTTATGCGTTAAATGTTAGGAATGGAATTTTGCCGTATCACCACCACCTATACGTTATTTAAGAAATGAGCTCCAATTTTCGGTAGAAAGCTACAAAAAATTTTTGAATGAATTCACATAAACATTCGTATTGTGAAATTAGAACAGAGCAATAATTTACTTAATAAAGATATTATTTGACAGTTCAACCACTTTTAGGTGCCGGAAGCTGTAAAAAATACGACTGTTTGAAGTCGAAATAAAACCTACGAGAAAGTATATAACTATTTTATTAGAAAACGACGTAACAGATGCAAGTATAAAGTTTTCACGTCTCGCAGTCTAGCATTTCTTGTGAAGAGATTTCTATAATTACTGTACAGAAGGGCACTAGTTTTAACTGTATAGAGGGTCTAAAGGTATAGCCACAGGAGCTGCATTCCAAAGACACCGCGAATGCAAAGTAGATGCAGCCGACGCGACTGCATCAGGGACGGAATGCAACTCCTCTGTCGACGCTTGAAGTCTACAAACGTACAAATGTCGGCATCCTAATCCTGTCTAATTATAATTTAATTAATTGGATGTAATTTAGCTTTTTTGGACTTCTTTTCAAATTCAATTTACATAACTCATATATATTTAACATAATTAATATCATGTATAATTAGTAATACCTATAATGTAATTCAATGCGTATTATTTTATTATGGTTTAATATTTGACGACCTCAGTAGCCTAAAGGTTTGCACTGTGGACGTTAGACGAAGATGTCCCGGCCAGGTTTGATTTCCGGTAGGATCTATTTGAGAAATGAACTTTTCTAAATTGGTTTTGGTCCGTATGTTCCGCGATGTGGCGCAGAGTGAATTCCGTTGCTCTCGTACTCATAGTATAGGGAATTCCTTAGTTTGAGACCAGGAAATTGGTGTGGTTGTCTGGCACATTAAAAAAATATGGACTGTGTTGGCTGAAGTGAATAAATGAACATGAATATAAAGATCATGCACTAGCTTTTATCCGACTCAAAAAAAGGAGGAGGTTCTCAATTCCTCACCTCAGTATTGGTCCCATTTAAATTTGAAGAAAATATTCCACCTCTAAGGGTGACAAACTAGGGGATGAATCTGGTTTCGCGCACTTTCCGGTAACCGATTTCAATAAAACTTGGCAAACAGATGTAATTCCACGAGCTTTTGAGGTCGGTTTTTTTTTATAAAAAAGTTACAATTATTCACTGTAGTTTTCAAAAGTTATGCTACCTCATTACGAATAAACATAGGCTCTATGTGATTTTGGTAAAGATGCTTACAGTTATAATTAGGGTGCGGTAAAGTTTGGCTTAAAATTAAGATCATTCAATAATAAACGTGATTTTAACTACAACAGCGCTCATTTACCTTTGAACCATTTCTGACCAAGTACAAAGATACGGCCGAACAATATGGATACGTTTATCTCTTCAGCCCTATCGAAAATGGATTAACATAAAGTGTGCACAAACAAAAACAATATTTCTTTTTTTCTTCGTTTCGCCGCGTCGTTGGTAATAAATGTACCATTACCAATCAATCTAACGGCGTACCTTAAGGGACAAATCTATCATTCTATCAAGTTCACTGATATTGGATTCACCATTTGTCTTTGTTTTCTACGAAATTGCACTTAATACTACATTGGAATAGGTAGGTATTAAGTACGTTCAGAAAATGAAACCATATAAGACATGAGTTAGTACGCGTAAGTATATTTTTAACACGCCGGCACTGTTTGTTTTTGTAATCGTTTTTTTTTTTCGTTTTGTAACTGTGACACACTGTGTAACATGACTATGGTCATGCAGTGTAGTTTGTAAACGGTTAAATAGTCAATTTGTAAAAGCCAAATTAGATGAGCTTTATTTTCAGCAAACATAATAAATTATACAACATAACGTAAGCGGGTTTTAATTTTAATTGATTTTATCATATTAAAGTACCTAACTAACTACACAAAGCATACGAAGAATCGTTGTTAACGGCTTATGTAGGACAATCCTATTTTGCGTTAAAGCAAAGCCTGTCGAGTGCAAATACATAAGTTAACAACATTATGAAATTAAAGGGGAAATGCAATCTTGAAACAGGTATATATTTAAGAATAAGCAAAGTTCGAATTTATTAGGTGCGATGCTGGCTTACTAGTTATTTCAATAGTTCTAGTTATATAATAATTAACTAATTTGCATACAAAAACAAAACATACTACCTCTTTCGAAAGTTATTTCCAACTTATTAGGTACTTCAAAACGAATCCTCATATCACTCGCTTGTTGTTCACATTTAACACCAAATGGGTCTAATTTCAGAACTGACCGAATTTCGAAATTCTACACGAACTTTAGTTGAAAAAAGAACGCAGCCGGCGCCCTAGAGGCAATGGCTCGAATCGGTGTTCAGTGACAAACTAACAACGGACCGACCGGTGTGAGGCGTCCTTCCGCACTCCGCAGTGGGATGGCGTGGCTCCCGCCGCGCCGGCCTACATACACATACTACTAACTATTATAACATGAACCCTGACATTTATCTTTATCCAATAACCACGCTTCATTCCCAAATAGAGTCCAGTCACATCTCAAAACTGGAACAGAAAAACGTTTGCTCCGGTTTTTCTAATATTTTTTTTATTTTCGACTTGCACTCAAACGTTCATTCGTTAAAATTTCACTAGAAAAAGCAAATAAAATCACAAACATTGTTCGCATTTAATTTAGTGAAAGAAGATTTCTTTCCTCTGATGTTTTTTTTAACATAATAGCTAAAGTTTCAATTCCATACTGACAGTACCTATATGTCAATCGCACATGCTGTCACGCTCGTCTTCCACAAGGGCATACAGAGACCATGGGACTCCAACAGCTTCCTAACGTATAGCAGTCGTTCATAGATCAATAAATTATGGTTTAAAAGTATGATACAATGCGACGCATGAAACGAGATATGATAATCTGCATGTGACGACGCAAATACACAATTTAGAGATAACACGTCAAAAACAGCTGCTACGTAAATCAAATAGAATTCGGCAGGTAAAATGCTGGTTAGTTTAAAGTTCAAAATGTAATGTGGCAATGTAAAATTTCCATCTAGGGATATTCGGAGACGTATTAATTATAGTTTTAAGTACAGTACTTTTTTATTTAAATAAACAATAGACACACGCTTGGCCACAATGTCACTTGATTTTAAGCGACGATGTGACCGACGATAGTCCGCGTTTGCCTAAAAATTATTATTCATTCTAGTCTTGAATAGGCCCAAATTGCACTTTTCGGAAAACACAGATGCCCGTAGAGTATTCCATTCCTTTGCCGTACGCATAAGAAATCAGGAAGCAAAGCGCGTAGAGCGAATGGGTGGTATATCGACGACGTAAGGATGCAGTGTTCCGGACCTTCTCGTCGACCGAAGGAGGACCGGTGAGGGTGGAACTAAATTGACAAGTTCCTGCGCACACTCCTTTTTTTTATAACATCAAGTGACGGGACGAACAAGTCGTGCTACTCATGGTAAGCTACACGCCTGTCCATAATAGTTATAGTGCCACTCAGAGCTTTAAATTGCAACGATCTGAGGGGCACTACCACTGTACTTTGAGACATAAGTTGACAAGTTCCATGTGCCTGTAATTTCACCAGCACCCTTACACTTCAAAACCGGAACACAGTAATGCGATATTACTGTTGGCGGCAGAAATAGGTAAGGTGCCAGTACTACCCTGAACGAACACTTTCACAAGGACCTCTATTGCTACTAAATGTATCCGATAGAAAACCGACAATAAAGTACTACTTTCAAAATAATCTTTTGCAATCAGTAGGTACCTACTATGACATTGGTTTCGATTTCAAAAAATAGTTGATGGCAATGTTTTTTACTTGAGTCGTGATATCTGTTTCTGGGGGTCTACTCCCGTTCTCCGTCCGAAACAATTGCTGTCAAACAATTAATACTCGACCAAATTAAAAAACACATGACGCGATTGGAGTTTCATACACATGACATTGACATTGTCTTTTGATTTGGTGGAGTATTACTTATTAACCGACTTCTAAAAAAAGGATGAGGTTATACGTTCGGCTGTATGTGTTTTATGCATGTTTTCAGATATCTCTGTCAATTGTGGACCCATTTAAAAAATTCTTTTTTGTTTGAAAAGGTGCACTCTCGTGATGGTCCCATTGTCACCAAGTCAGAATCTGATGATGATTTTCATGGGATTCCCCCATGAAAATGGAAGGAAACCCTAAAATTTTATGAACCTGTATTCACACCAATTTCTCCATCAATTGTGCACCAATTTTGAAAATTCTCTTTTATTTCAAAGAGTATACTCTTGAGGTAGTCCCTGATACTGTTCCGGAATCGTTCCGGCTATCACAAACTACTAATTGTTTTCTACAATGAAAGTCGACTTTTCACTTCACGCAATACATGTAATCAACAAATAAAGAAAATATAAAATGTACAAAGGAATCCGTAACAGTCCCATTGTCACCAAGAAGTCAGAATCTGATGAGGGGATCCCATGGAAATTGAAAAAAGCCGATAAGCAAACTTTTGAGGTCAGTTTTTTTTTCAATTTTTTGATTTTTTTACAATTATTTCACTGTAATTGTTTCAGACGGATCACACGGAGAACGGGAATACACCCCCTGCTCTTATGTGAATACAATGACACGTATAGATTAATCACAATCATATTTGTATATCAAAACAGTTTCATTGTCGCTGAAGTAAGAAACAAACGAAAAGTAAACAAGGAGTCAATTATGTAAATTATCTCTCACAAAGGTACAGTATTATTTAGCTATACGAGTTTTACTTATTGTTGACGCGCTGAATCGCCCTCCTATATCGAGATCTGGCCCCTACCTATTATATTTTTTTTACTGAAAAAAAGAGCTTCGGTAAAAAAAATCCGAAGATGAAGAGACTTGGCAATTTCGAAGATCTTGACAAACTTTTCCTTTTTTTTAATAGATGTATTCGGCGTAAGAGAAAATATATTGAAAAGAAATAATAATAATTCATTCTCACATCCCTTGTTTGACAATTCTACTGCCTTTGTGGCCGAATGGTTACAATGCTGATCTGCCACGCAAAGGTCCCTGTGTGGCTCGATTCCCGGGCCGGAAGAAATATTTCTTAGGCCTACGTTTATTTCTCTCGTGAGTTTGGGTGTAATCTGTGGTTGGCTATGTGTGTCCATGTCACCCGCGAAACAGGGTTTTCCTAGTGCGAGAGAGTGTGTAAAAAAATTCTCGAACTTTTTGAACTCCCCGCGTGTATAAAGGAAATGTTATACTAAATTTAACTTCTCTAAAGGTAGAAAATTTCATGGAATGCGGCATTCTGAGGTATAATGTCAAGAACCCAGCAAACAGTTCCTCATAGGAGAACTAAACTTATTTTATGGCGAATGTAACTGCCTGCCCTCTGGTAATCGCTTTAACGAGGGGACCTGAAAGAGTTCCTTGTGAAAGAGTTTTTTTTTTAAATATAATGCCAAGTGACGGGACGAACAAGGCGTGCGCCTGATGGTAAGCTACACGCCTGTCTGTAACACTTGCAGTGTCCTCAGAGCTTTAAATCACAAAGATTTGAGAGTCAATGCCACTGCGTCCGTCAACCTGAGACATAAGTTGACACGTCTCATGTGCCTGTAATTTCACCAACACTTTGTCCAGAGAAGTACTGTTACCTTACCTATTTCTACCGTCAAGTAGTAATGTGAGCATTACTACGTTCCGATTTTGAAGGATGAGGGAGCTGGTGAAATTACAGAAACATAGGACTTGACAATTTCTGTTTCAGGGTGATGGGCGCAGTGGCAGTGCCCCTCAAATCTTTGCGATTTAAGGCTCTGAGTTACACTGCAACTGTCATGGGCAGGCGTGTCGCTTACCACCAGGCGCTATTTGGTTAGGTTATCATTATATCAATTTGTTTTAGGTTGTATCTATCTACTGGTCTTAAATAAAGGTTCCTTAACATGAGCTTGCACGTAACCCGTTTAACCATCAACAAAATAATAACCAAACTAAAATGTTTACTTTCCCTTCAAACTGTGCCCAACGAGCTGTGTGTTTATTCTACCAAAATTTCAGCTAGAGCGAGCATGAACCAATTTCGATAGTCCACACGAATAAATCCTTTAACGCTGTATTTTATTACGTTGATGTGAATTAAGGTAAATATTTAATTTACCAAGATGGGAGAGAATTACACCAAACATCCAAATATGCATAATAATGCATTAAAGTTACTATAATGTAAAAACTTTTGCAGTTCTGTACATATTTGTGCCTCTACTATGAGTTTAATTTGACAGTTCTCGCTAGCGACAGCGTAAAATATTTGTATTCAAAATGTTACTTCTTCTCGTGAGCGCTAGGGGCGCTGTATAATTTGCCATAGAAAATTGTGAAGTAATTTACGCGATCGCTAGCGACAATCTGTCAGAGTAAACTTTGGTAGAGACACTGGAGGCGCTAGAATTCTTTCTTGTTGTTGAATATTGTAACTTTGCTTTACTTTGCAAAGATCAATTAATTGGTTTGTTTATTTAAGGTTTGTTGTAACTACTTATTGAGAAACTGAAAACGGCGTCAGCAGTTCTTTTTTTTTAATCTTATTCCGATAGAAAAAATTACCTAGAATATTCAGCTTTCGCTCGAAAATCAATGTTATTTTTAAAAAACGGACGATTTTGTGTTAATAAAAAATATTTTTGTTTGGACATGTAATGTTCAGGAGAATGCACGATTAACATTCCACTATTTATAGCGCTCCGACGATGACGCCGAAGCGACTGGGCTGCTACTTCTAGGCTACTTTTGCTCGCAACTCGTTACCTTTCTACAGTATACATTAGGAAGTACCAAATCAGGAATTTATTAACTCACATGTAGTAAAGATAGTGGGACATTCAATTATGATAAGCGAGTAGTGATAGATGTGCTTTGTATTGGTACTTACGTTAAGGTAAATGACCGTTCGGTTACATATACATTATAGTTACGCTGAAACATAGTTTTTATAACAGTAGTATTGCCCTTATATTTATCTTTAAAATGTATCGATGTTATGAAATGTTATAGATTATGTAGTGGTAATGTAGACAGACAGACAATAGAGACATCGCTGTGTAGCTGTTGATACAGTACTTGAATGTAGTGTAGTCAATATAACAAACAAAGAAGAAAGAGATATTAATCTTTATGTAGATAAAAAATATTTGTATCATTGTCTTCAGCATTTCTTTGTCGAGTTTTACTGCTGGTGTTTCTGTTCCACGTAATTTGAGTCACCCTTCGGGTATCACATGTTCAGATTTTCAGAAACAGAACCTTTTGTTGTTTTGTTGTTCGGTTTGTTTGACAAAACAAATATACGCGATTTAAATCCGGAAAAATAGTTTCATTTCCTATGTGTAACAATCGCGAAAACCTAAGAACTCGATATTACTTTTAATATTTTTTTTTTTTTACTTTTTCTATTATACATCTTCCTCTCTTTAGTATTTTATTATTTCCTCGTATTGTTTGAGAAAAATTCTATACATGCGTCGTCGGCGGGAACGGGGATTGCTTGACTCGTATAAATACAAGGCCTCACTGGCGCTCGTCCTTGTAACTCATACTCGTCCAGAAATCCCTTACTTCCCGGCCTCAGCAATAATGTACTATCGTGAAATCTATTTCTGGAGGTCTACTTTCGTTCTCCGTTCGATATCCATCCGAAACAATTACTGTCAAATAACGAATACTCGACCAAATTAAAAAACACATGATGCCAATGAAATTTTTTACCTTGACATTGTTTTTTTTATTTGGTCGAGTATTACTTATATGGATGGACGTCACACAGAGAACGGGAGTAAACCCCTGCTCTTATAAGAAATAAAAAATAATAATAAGTTGATAAATCCCATGTGCCTGTAATTTCACCAGCACCCTTACCCTTCAAAACCGGAACACAGCAATGCTGACATTACTGCTTAGCGGCAGAAATAGGTAACGTGGCACTGCCCTGGACTAACTCTTTCACAAGGATCTCCACTGCTATTAACTACTACTATATTTATGCAATTCCGTTTAGTAACTACTAAAATATTTATCACTCCAAGCAAACCTATCTGCCAGATTTCTATGCAAATAAATTCGTTGGCTTCACCACAAATTGACCCTGTCACATCAAGAGCGGATGGGGCCAGTCGATCCTAAAGCTGTCCTAAAGAGTTGACATTAACGAAGGTTTCACTCATTGCCGCTTCCTATCCCAAATTATTATGTCTATTCAATCTGGTATTGTTACTGAGGATTTTATTTGAATTGAATCTTGTGTGAACCGCACGCAAAACGTATCACGTAGAGTTTTTGAAACGTAAACAATTTACATAAATATGAAACCGGCGGATTCTTTCCCAAGCCACTTTGCAAGCTTCACTATTAGGATACGTGATCGTAAAAAGGAAATTCATTAGATTAAATTTCATCTAGTTTTGCAGATAAGGTCGTCAGTTGATAACTAATCCTGCCTCACGATTAATTGAACAGCGTTATCTTTTTTTTTATAATATCAAGCGACGTCGCGATGGGACGAACATGTTGGTGCGCCTGGTAGAAAGCGACACGCCTACCTACTAACTAAGATTTGAGGAACACTGCCATTGCGCGCGTCACTCTGAGAAATATACACCCTGAGATATGTGCCTGTAATTTCACCAGCACACTTACCCTTCAAAACCGGATCTCAGTAATGTAATTCTCACGTTACTGCTTGGTAGCAGAAATAGGTAAGTTTACTTCTTTGGACGAACTCCTTCACAAGCTCTACTGCTACTAAATCTTTTCTTACAATACGAATTTTTGTATTTCTGTAATTTGAGGAAATACCTAAATAAATTCGGAAGTATTTATTATGACTATCACAGGAATCTATTCCATTTTAGGATTAGGATTTCCATTTTTATGGGGAAATTACCGTGATATCTGGAGGTATATACTTCGAAGAATGGCAAACACTGGGTAAAAGTTGAAAAGGAAGGCAGGACAATGGACAAAGGCCGGTCGCGGTGCGCATAGCAATCAGGACAAAGACTCATTGGCCAGGCACATCAGCTCCGAATGCATAGCATCCTTCAACGGTGTTGTTATACCCATAAAATAGATGCCCATTGAAATCGCTACTTGAATTATAACCTTATGATGATATTGTAAGGAGAGGCTAGTAGGTACTGCAAAATATGTAGAAGACATAAGTTTTAAGATTGAGTTGTGTTATCCAGTCATTCTTCTTCGCTGTGGATGTCAGATCGACCGTTGTTCTTATTTTATATTTTCGAAACGAGATAAGATATAATAACGAAATTATGTATTTATCCTCTTTTCGCTGTATAATCATATCGGACTTTGTTCTTGGGATGAATCGATTTGCAAAACGACAAGTTTTATTGGAAAGGGATTTGACAATTCTAGGTACGAACGAATTTTATAGCATTTTTATAACAAAAAAATCTTTTATTTCAGACAACAAGTTCCATAATCTGTAAGTAATAATAGGAAAAGACCTTATAGATTACTGTTAATAGATATTTTACATTTTTATCAGTCAAATTACCTTCCTCACAAAGCACTGTCACATGGGAGAGGTAATCCTTTTCTTTTCTTTGACGGGGGGGAAATCTTTATTGGGAGGTAATCCTACCAGCTACAGTTTGTAGGGGTTGTCCCGCACTATGCGCATCAGAGATGCTGTCTTTTTCCGGAGGATGGCAGCAAAACCACCCGTCTCATATTCGGAAAACATCCCCGATGCACTGCAGAAATTAGGCAAACCCCAACATTAACCCAAAAATATAATTGTATTGTACACGTAGGGTCTCTAGCGGCCGTTTGGTGTAGTTGAATGGCTCTGGTTCCTGGTGCAGAAACTTTAACAGTAAGCTTTAAAAAGCGGTATTTTTACATAATTTATTTCATGTAAGTAGTTCGTGTTATTTTAACGACATTGATTTGATAAAAGTACTTTTCAACTATAATCACAAGTGGCTTTATTTATACCAATACCATACGTAGTAAGCCAGAACCGAGACACAACGACACGAAATCGTTAAAACAACGTCCAAGAGTGACCAAGATCTAACGATATCGACTTAATCATTTATAAACAATTTGCCTTTTTCGTAATATCAAGTGACGGGACGATCAAGTGGTGCGTCTGGTGGTAATCTACACGCCTATCTATTACAGTTGCAATGCCACTCAGAGCTTTAAATCGCAAAGACCTGAAGGGCACTGTCACTGCACCCATCACCCTGAGACATAATTTGACAAGTCCCATGTGCTTGTAATTTCACCAGCACCCTTACCCTTCAAAAACCGGAACGCAGTAATGCTAACATTACTGCTTGGCGGCAGAAATAGGTAAGGTGGCAGTACTTCCCGGCCGAACTCTTTCACAAGGAGCTCTACTGCTACTAAAAACTTGTGGAAACATAATTTGTATAGAAATTGACATGTAACAAAATAAGTTTTTCTCTGTGCCCAACTAAACATTGGGCATACTATTATGTTGAGAGCACATGATATATTTATCACATAAACTTCGGGAAAATATACTAGGTGTTATATGTTGTGTTGTAAATAATACCTAATATTACATGTATAGGTATGTACCATGGATGAAACGGATACGTGTGATCAAACAAAACGAGTAAATGTGTAAGCAATTTAATAGACGATCGACTACGTATTTTTTGTCGATTGACACTGTGAAATTTTAATAAGGCAATTTGTTCGATTTTAGCCTTGATATTTATCGATCGCTTATAATTAAAAGTAACGATCGACGTCATAAATCGAGCAAATCGGTAGTCAGCTATTATATACTCGATGTCAGCTATTGATCGTCAAAACACACTATAATATTGAGCGACAGTAACGATCGATCATCAAAAATCGTGCAAATCTTTAGACACTTTAATAAGTCAATCAACCTAAAATTTAAAGGACAGTATAGGTTAATTTTAATGATAATAAGCAAAATTTGTATCCAGGTCTGTGTAATTTGTTGTTTGTATTTTGTAAGCAATATTTTACTTAAATACGTATCTATTGAAGATCATTGTTAGATCGTTGGCCGCTGCGTAGTTTAAACAAGTGCTTACATTTATAGATATTTACACAAGAAATACCTGGAAATAGTTGCGTAAATATAGTAACGTCCTCTGTCCGACTTCAAAAACCTCGTTACTTGCGAAAGGGATACATTTGGTTAAATGACTTTCGCGAATATGATCTTGATGGCAAAAACAAATTAAAGCCATTATAAAACGCAATATTGCGGACTACTTTCCTTTAAAAAAACTGTCCATTCGCCCTTTCCTTTGTACCGTACCGATATTTGGAATTACCGTCCCGCCTTTTAGAAGCGCTACACAATTTGCATTCATTGACTTGAGAGTGTTTAAGATCTAAGTATACAATTAGAGAAAACAGCTAACGACAGCGAAACTCAGCTTTCTATTTTCTTTCAATTTCTCAAAATGAAACTGTCATGTGAATTCTAAGGCATACCCACACGTGACAATTTTAGGGGTTTCCTCTTTACATTCAAAATTGCTTTCTACTAATATATTATATACAAAAAATTAAAAAATTGTCTTCCACTTGCCAATACGTAAGAAGACGACGTTAGAACAAAGCCAGCTTATTGCTATGTTAACCACAGTATTTACTGTGTTAAGCAAAGCATCAATTGTAATAAAGCTGGCAGCTGCCAGACGTTCTTTATTATCATACCCTTCACCCCGCACGCTTAATAAACTCGCCTGAAACAGAGCAAAAAGAAAACTTACACGTACACAAACTAATAAACATTCGCAGTAACGCTTCGTTTATCCTGATATTGGTTTTTCCTGTGGATAAATAAGGTACAATAATAAGTTTCCTAACAAAGTAGGTAACCGATTTTTAGTTAAGATTTATTGTTTTCAAGGAACCACTATATATAAGATTTATTGGCACGCTAGTTGTTTCATGGCCCCGCTGTACCATGCATGACACTTAATCACTGCTTTTTTGGCATTGGCTGTCAATATATGCAGTTATTTGATACTCCACTTCGTGTAAACTAGATGGTACGAGTATAATAAAAATTCAAGCAATTTAATTTAGTAAAATGCTTAGTTTTATAGACGTTAGTTAGTTCATGTGTTTCGGTAAAGTTTGTTATTTGTGATTTTTAATTTTTATCGTGACACGCGCGTGTCAGCGTCTTTATTCTAATGCTGTTATTATAAAACAAATTTTGATTTCGACTAAGGAAAAATCGCAAGTTAGGCAAGTTTTTCGTATTTACAAAATAATCCCCCTTCAGTTTAAGCAAGAAATTAAATTCAACTTTGATTTAGTTCGTAATTTTTTGCTAAAACTTTGCTAAAGCTCGATTTGTAAATAGATAGATAAAACGCTTTATCACTAATATAAATTGAATACAAAACGAAAAATAAAATATGAAAACCTTGCTTAGCTCGACATTTTAGTTCAGTCGAAGTTCGTTCCATAAATCTCAGCAAAGTGTAGCGATTGACCCCTCCAGTCGTGTTATATTCGCCGTAAATGTGTAGAAAATATGCAGATCCTAACAATACTTTCGAAGCAATTCGATATAGCTGTGCTGTGTGAAATTGATTACTATACCTAGGTATAGCAGCTACAGTTGAGCATAGTAAATGGATTTCTGAGTTAGATAAATAATAAGATTTACGTAGGTACCTACAAACTTTACATTAGTTTCATTATAAACAGTCAACTTTTTCTACGCATTTAAAAAAAATGCTCTTATTATTCCGAATCCTAAAACGTAAAGCTCCTTGTGAAATCATTCCTCCAGGAAAGTATTACCACCAAGCAATAATGTGGGCGTTACTGCATTCTGGTTTAGAAGGATAATAAGGGTGCTGGTGAAACTACACGCAGAAGGGGCTTGTCAACTTTGTCCCAGGGTGACCGGCGCAGTGTTAATGCCTCTCAGACTTTGCAATTTACAGCTCTGAGCGACAACTGTTCGGCGTGTCGCTTACTACCAGACACTATTTGTTCTTCCTGATGGGATTTCATATCATAAAAAAAAACTAGAAAATCAATAAAAAGAATCAAATATTGTCGTACTGGTCCATCTTAGTATTAAGAAAATTTTGTAGTAGTTAGCTGGCTCCAACTTAGGCGTAACTCATCTCATAATGTTAAATGATGTCATTATGTTTTTTACAATGCAAGGTCGCACTGCATAAAAGGAAGTGAACCTTCATACTGTAAAACAAAAATTAATAAATCACAGAAAGTAACACGTTCTAAATTGAAAGTGGCCGCATATATGTGTATAACAAACGTGTTCTATACATTTTCGTAATCGTGTGCATTTATTAAATAACGTTTCGTCGGTTTACTAGTACACTTTATTTAAAATGCACTGATCAAAGAATTGGCTCGAACACACTGATGAAGATAAATTGCAGAAAGTCTTTAAATTGTAAAAGTGGGTTAATTCAATAAACGCTAGAGTCGTTTCATTGAAAATCAAAACAATGTATTGTCTAAACAATACGTACAATAGAGGCGAGCGATTACAGAAAAATAAACAACGACTCACCAGTAACAGCGGCTCGTCTTTCGCTCTTAGTGCTACACTTCCAGAACCTCATGACGAAGGCATGCGGTTACCGATCAGTCAGTGTAGAGATGACACCACGCGCGCCCGCTAAGGCAAGTGGGCATCGGCAAACTGCTCGATTGGGGCCGAAACAATGACTTTTGTTTACGAATTGGCGGCGCGGCGGATTTATTAAATTGTCGAGTGAAGTGCCCGGCGGGACCAATGATCCGCAGTACGAGTGCGACAGACGAATACCAACACAATCTCCGGTTGCAACTGTCCTGTTGAAGGAAGGCGTGGGAGCTTGATCCAGTTCCAGGCCTTTACTTCAACGATCACTTAATTTAAGAAAATACATTAATGGATTAGATATAATGAAAAAAACTTTAAATTGCGTAAAAAAGTTTTAATTTCTATCACATCATGTCTTCCTACGATAATTAATTTGGAACATAGATGCCGAATATCATGCATAGGGCAATCACTACGATTCGAAGCAAGGTTTTGAACAAATTTATTTCAGCGTAACCGAAAGTTTGTCGATAACTGTAATAAATGTTTGGCAGTACGCAACTGGAATTTAGGAAAGGATTCTTGCGATTTTAGGTGTAATAATTTATAACACACTCGTTCGCATTGGTAATTTACTTTAAAAGGTGCATTGTGTTATAGCTGCCATTTGAACTGGATGATGGGGGCAAACTTTGAAACAAAAAAGGCTCTAGAATGTTTTTACTAAAGTTACACATAATTTTAACATATTATTTTGCATCTATAAACAATTTTGGACCACGCTCCGAATCTAATTGGTTATTGCACTATAAAAATACACGGGATAAGCATATCTTCTAGGCACATTTCTGTACTATCTATAGTTATATTGATTACACACTTCTATTAATTACATAAATTACGCTAAACCTATTTTAATGAAAAAATAAAATGAGATTTTTCATTATTTTACTGATATATCAGATTTATAAAACACTAATAAAAATACATGGATGATTTGAATATCATCAAAAGTGCAAAAGTAGTTTTAAAAATTTAATACATACGCACACATATCGAAGAAACCATATTACTTGCACCCTTATGCTTTCTTCAGATTGTTCGAATTTACAGTCGCAGCACGTAGCGATAACTCGTTTGTAAAAGAAATTGTGTTTATATAAACAAGATAATTAACTTCATTTTCTGTGACTTTTTTTAAATAATATTCAAATGCTACCAACTAATTTGTAACATAAATTAAGATAGATAATTGTGATTTTATACGAACATCATAAGGACTACATTGGTTGCAGTGAATTGTCTTTAAAATTAAATTGCACTTAAACCGTGCATGTACTTTTAAGTCTTAATACGATATTAATCTTTTAAACTTAAATATCTACCTAAATCAAATGAGGATTATATGAGGGGAAAAAGTATTTCTCATTTAGTAATCGATATGCATTCAGACAAGATATCCCGAAAGTAAAACGACAGTGAGATGAAAGATGTTTGTGAAGAACAGAAAGAAATATATATTATTTCTATACAAACACATGATCGACGTCATAATATCAAGGCACTGCATTTTAATAAATTTTCATTTGAATCAGTGTGATGAAGAAAACTGTACTTTAGTAAATAATGTACCCGCTACAATCGTTTTTCTCAACTGCACTGGTGATCTTTAATAGAAAAATCACAAATAAAAAAAAATCATTACTTAGCTAATTCTAATATAAATTGTGTAACATGTTTATACTTAACTACACTAGTTATCAGCCAGCGCTTAAATCAATACTGAAAGTTGTAACCTACGAATATCCTTGTTACATTATTGCCAAAGTTACAAATGGCTACAAAAATTACATTTGATAACGGGAACTACCGATTTGCGACCATTAGGTCGATAAAGAGATCTTAGGTTACGTAAATAGGTCTCTGTTCGCCTCCGTATTGTTCGCGATTTCCACAGCGGCAATTACCTGTGCAACCACAGTTTCGTTCTCCTGTCAATGTCTATACCAAGCACCTTGTACGCGCGTCTGGAAGTGGGACACGGGAGTGACGATGTACGCTTGCGGCGGCTGCTGGACCACAGCAAGCGGGATTACCTGCTGCGCCATTTCCACCTGTTGCCCACTCTCTTCTGATACGCCCAAAGGTTGTAAGTGTTGCTGAGTAACTTGCTGCACACCTCCAACTTGTTGATTGAGCACCTGCTGGTGCTGGCTAACCTGCGGCACTAGCATCTGCTGCTGCATGGTTTGTTGTTGCTGTGGCTGCTGCTGGTGGATAACCACGTGCGGCCCTTGATTTTGCATCTGTTGATGCTGCTGTACTTGCACTTGTTGCACTTGCTGCTGTTGTTGTTGCTGTACCTGTTGTTGCTGCTGTTGAGCCTGTTGCTGTGCATGCTGTTCACGCTCATGCTCTTCTTTCTTCTTAGCTTCTAAAGCTGCCTTCTTCGCCTCAGCCTTCTCCTTTTCTTGTTGTATTCTAACAGGGTCTTTATTCTTATCGTAAGACATACATTTACCACTGCGGAATGGCGCCATATCTTTGGGTAGGTCCTGCTTTTTCGTCGCAAATTTGACATGCGGGAATTGATCTTTCATGAAAGCTCTGAATGTGGAGTAGCCCATTAATTTAACACCAGGTTCCAGGATTTCACCATACTCTTTGTAAGCCTCAAATAAATGTTTCCGAGAATCTCCCGAAATGATAACTGTTTTGCTGCCTTTTTTACCTCCTTCCCCTGATGGCTGAACATCTTTGGGTGAGCTAGCATGTTGTTTTAAGTATTCTTTGAGAAAGTTGGTTGCATGTTTGTAGATGTCTAGGGTGAAAGTATTGTAAGGTTTCTTGCCGACGTTGCCGTGTATTCTGGGAGCAACGCCATGTGTCATTACGTGCTGTCTGATACGCTTTAGCTGATAGTGTGTCACATTTTCTAGATATAAAAATGCTTCTAAACAAACCTTTCGACCTTGATAAACATAACACGCGCGTAGTCTCCTTCTGACCTTGTGCCGCGATGTTTCTGCAGGATTCGCCAAACTGGCCATAGTGATGCCCATCAAATACATGTCGTGTTCACTTTTAGTCAACTCAGCAATATTCAATCTGTGCCGATACACAGCCTCAGGATTAAGTCCACGATAGCAGTTATCTTTGCAATCACAGCCTCTCATAAGTCGATCCTTTACCTGGAAGTAAGAGTATGAAATTTGATTAGGTTTAATTTGTTATTGACAGCATGAAGGGTCTGTCTCTGTACACTTGTAAAACTAAGATTGTAATAAAAGGGGGTCACTATGCCTTATCACAATGAAGACTAAAAGGAGTTTAATGTAAAATATGCCTTATCATTCTAAGCATAGTCAACAGCATGCTGGGCTTTACACTTTGAACCTTAGACTGTCTTATCTGGCACAGTTGTATTCATTTCATTGTAAGGTAGAATTTTTTTCTATTATTTCATGATAACTCACAGCATTTATTAACTTAAGACAAGTTTCTTCATCTAACAGAATAAACAATGACAGGCTTGGCAGCTCAGCTAATAAGCACTGTGTGTGTTGGACGACAAAGGTTTAATTTCTGGTAGAACTGATTTGGTCTGTGGTTTTGGGTAGCACCCTGGAGTTCATTTTGTTGGATTGTTTGGTTATCTACAACATAATTATTATTTGGTGTACTCCTATGCACCTTCAGGTTCTTTATTGACTATCTACCAAGTGAGATCCATTTGGAAACTAATATTTGTACTGTAAAAATGTGGCAATACCTGGGCAGGATTGTCCTCTAACTTGTTATCAAAAGTATCATCATCACTGTCTGATTCCGCTTTTTTCTTTTTCTTTGCAAATGTCTTCTTTTCAACTTTAGGCTTAGTGTCAACTTCCATATCTGGAGGTTCAACTTCAACTGTAGCAAATTGTATATTATACTGCTGGGTAATTCCTTGCATGTTGCCATCACCGTTTTCGACTTGTATGGTATGACCTTGCCAGAGAACCTGAAAACGTGGTTATTGGTTATGATTAAGGTCAAATTAAATGAATATGTAAAAAGATGCTTTAAGTTATATAGTTTACAAACTTAATAATATTTTAGATAATGCTATTTGAAAAGAGTGTCGTTACCTGTTCCTGATGTCCATTATAGTTATGCTGCTGTATGTTTTGATTACCGCCCATTTCAAAAACGGAATGTTGGCCCATGACAGGCGTGTGCCACTGCGCGCTCTCGCCATACTCGCCGCCGCCGTTCTGGTCTGGCGGAATAGACACGATGATCGCCTCTTTGCTATCCACGCTGCGCCGCTCCACGGACAGAAGCGAGTGGAGAACCTCGCTTGCTTCCTTTTCAGCCGGATTCACCACTTCCATCTTCTCGAACGACATCCTGTCTCGGCCCCAACGCTATAACCGATCGCTCACGTCAATCACATGTACGTATACGTGTATGTACAATGAACCCGCCCTGATACAATACAAAAGACATTTTTCACAATTATAGGGTTATGTACGAGAATACCGCGAGATAACTTTTCAAATTCATGTAAATAAACATAACAAAAATCGTGCAATTATTAACCTTAATCGCATTTTTTAAGTTTCATTATCGCATAGCGGATCGAACTCCCGTGGAATATTGGGCCATATAGTCATAGCAAAGGAAGAATGAAACTCACCTTTTTCGCCTAAAATCACAAGTTGTGATGCACAAAAATGTGTTCCCACACTTACTGATCCACCTTGGTTTATTTTACTTCACTTCATTTTCGTATTGTAGTCATAATTGAAGAGAAATTAACAATTATTTCACTGAATTCACGGAAGCAATATGGCGATACACTTTTCCATGAACAAAATCGGAGGACGCCGTAGAACACGTCGTTAGTACACTTCGCCGCCACCAGAGACCTCGCTGCGCAAACAACGCGTTTCCGTATCGACGCAGAGAAAAAGCGCGGTAATTTTGAAAAGCTTACACGTACAACATTGAGCTAATGTTTCCTTAGATTAATTCAAATTAGAAATGAATAAAATGTTCAATTTTATTTTGTGAACGTATCCATGATTATTATTATGTATAGTAAATAATTCCAACGGATGATAATGTATACGATTGTGGTACAGAACACATCCTAAATATATCTTATTTGGAAAACTAAAATAGTGGTTTAGAAGCGTGATTTTCCTTTTGTAGATGCCTCTGGCCAGCAGTGGTATTTTATAGGTGCGGTGGAAATCACATTTAAAATAATAATGACCTGCTAACTTACTAACTATGTAGTTTGTCAGCTATGTAACTTACGAAGAAAAAGAATGATGTTCTAAGTTTGACGGCGTAGTCAGTCTGTGTGTATGTGTTTTTGTATTTGTAATTAGAAACTTTGAATTTACTTCGATTTGCTAATGAAATCTTCAATTCTGCACATAATAAATACTTTTCAAACTATGAAATAACAGCTAATTCAGCGCAGATTTCATATGCCTCAGGTTTCTTACATGTTTTGTAATTAGCATACGTAATTAATCCTATTTACACCAGTAAAATATTTGTCTGAACATAAATTAATGAATGTAATATTTTTTTTCTTTCAGACTCGTAATTTGCACTAGATTTGTCGCTAGTCTATAGCTCTGTTAACATGTACATCATTGCATAGCTATGGAACACTAATACTTTCTACCTTAGCGTATATTTATACACTTGTACGTCTTCTTTAGACTGCTACAGCTTAGAATGCAATATAAGAACAAAACGTATCGTAAGTGTAAGTAGTCGTACACGTAATAGGTACGTATAGTAAAATTATTTTTAATATTACAATGCTATGAACTCATATTTCGTTCAGGAAGGTATTGTTTTTCACGCATTGTTAAAAATATCTCTCACCGTTTGTACGTGTGCAATGTTCCTGATTTTATTTGTAGGTATACATATGACGTGTATAATGCAGAAACTAAAATGTAATTCGGAAATAAAAACCGTGGTTCGTGCAACATCAATTATTCTCCACGCATCCTTTCTAAGCATGAATTTAGTTTTGATAATACCACGGTATACAAAATAAATGAAAAGCGTTATGTAAACAACGAACGGAAAGGGTCCGCAACCACGTGGAACCAAGTTCAATGTTTTTTGGAGGACCACATACGACCACCTTTGGAGGACAACCTATGCCATTGAAAGTTATACAACGTCAGATTAGATAGATTATTTCTACTAAATTATATTATTTTTATAAAAAAAATTCACGTATGTCATTTTTTACTTGGTGGGTTGTTAAAATAAAGATAGTGAAATTTTGTGTGATTTTAACTAATGTTGGATCATGGAAAAATTTCTATTTAAAAAAAAACATATTTTTCTCAAAAAATAAATATTGTTTTGGTATAAAAAATATTGGCCAATTTTTGCCAATGTTTTTGTCATGTTTTTCCACATTTGAAGTTGCACCTGACAAAAGTTGAAGTTACTGAACGAAAACGATGGAATCACAAAAAGGTTATTTTTTGGCTGTTTTCCAATCATTTTAAAACTTGCTTTTCTTTAATTTGCTTATAACTATATAATTTTATTTTAAAATTCACGCTAAATAAAACTTTAAAAGATATTTCTAAACGAAGAACATAATATGAGCCTTCCAATTTATTTTTTCAATATTTTTTAATTTTTCTAACTTTCCAGAAAAATTTCCACTATTTCAAATTTCGAAAATTATCTCACCAGTATCTATAACTATCGCAAGGGGCACAAAACGCTCATTTGACTGACTTCCGTTATGATCAAGCAACTCCGCATTTCGGGGGACAATGGTAAGTAAATGTTAAGTGACTAAATTGAAAAATAATTTGGAAAATGACAAAATAGATTTAAAAAAAATTGTGTCACGGGCTATTTTCCGCAACGCGACGACCCAATTTTGCAAAAAAATACATATATCTACTTGGCATTAGCCTTAAAAACCTTTTAGAGCCATTCGGATGACGTCAAATATAACAAATTGTGTTTTATACTGAAAAATAATAATGTATATTATAACATTTGTATGTATTTTGTTTCATACGTATTTATTTCTATAATTTTCCCAAAATACTACTTTTTGAATTTCTTAAACTTTATTACTGCGCACACTCAATTATGTTATAAACCTTGATACTTTCAATTTAGAGCTCTTATTGGTTAATGTTTGACTTTTGTATGACTTTTTAGATAGACAAAACGACAATCTACGATGTTCTGCTTGGAATAGATATACAGAAATGAAATATTAATATATATTGATAGGATTTTTGAAAATAATTTTTTTTTTTATTCATTAAGGCTTTGGCAAAGCCATTAGCCTAAGCATGAAGTTTAATTGTGTTTAATTTGAGGCGGCGTGCTGATTGACTCGGGATTCCTTAAAACGGGCCGATACGGGTATTCTAGTTCGAGATTCGTATAATTTCATGTTTTAATCTTCGATTACGGCACAATAGCACTATCCTATTCCACTTTAAACTAGATTTCACAAAATAATTGAAAGTCAAAATAAAAACTAAACTTTTCCCTCCAAAAGGTCCAGAGCGCATCAAAATATTTTAATGTTTGAAATCGTTGACAAATAATGACATAAATTATGTTTCAGTGTTTACTGACAGCGCTAAAAACTTGCCAGGTAAGAAAAGAAGGTAGGAAATTACAAAAAATAATTTACAAATCTAAAATTAAAAATACTCTACTATCACTTTACTGTACTCTATTCACTTCCGGTTTAATTTATTTTTTTTATTTTAAGTTTTTAAGGCTTTGGCAAAGCCATCAGCCTAAACATGAAGTTTAAATTATGTTTCTGTAAATATGGCCGCCACAAAAAGGATAGACAATTTGAGGCGGCGTGCTAGGATTGACTCGGGATTCCTTAAAACGGGCTGTTACGGGTATTTTAATTCGAGATTCGTATAATTTAGCGTTTTAATCTTCGATTAAGGCACAATAGCACTATCCTATTCCACTTTAAACTAGATTTCACAAAATAATCGAAAGTCAAAATAAAAACGACACTTTTCCCTCCAAAAGGTCCAGAGCGAATCTCCCGGTTTGTTTTTCTTAAATTGTCATTCTTTGGACGTAATTGTTGTGCAAATAATGTAAAACGTCAAAGATCGCAGTAAAAGCGCGCCAATAATAATGTCTGTATTGTAGTACTTGTGGTTATTTACTGCTATCAATATTTTCGTAATAATGTAATTAACTTCCCGTTACTGATTGTTAAGATAGTTTTAAAAGAATCCAGATGATGGTGAAGGCAAGACTATTGTTGTTGAAGGTACTAGATAACTATAATTGAGTATATCGCCACCTATGTCGTTGTTGTTTGCTACTGAATGCTTTGCAAATTAGAGACAGCCTAGACATTTCTTATTGGAATGTAAAATTGCTTTAATCGCTCAGTAAATAATTATCTTAACATGCCAATTTCAAAGTTTTTTCTTTATTTTGTTTGGATATCTAGTCACGTGCACAACCAAACATAAAATTCCTAAACTACTATATGGTTTGTGATCGTGACGAAATTTAACAACGCGCAATGATTTTCCAGCATTTTTATTATGGGCATTTAGTTACACATTCGGAAGTTCGTAGATATATTGCTAATCTAGCATTGGCTGGCACTTACCAACCGCAGTATCCAGGGCGAAGCAGCTACTGCGTGATTTTACTACCGAGCCTGGTGAAGGACCATCAGGCCATTCCATCCGCTCCTCCATGGCTTTAGAAGCACTTCTTTTAAACTGCTCCAAAAAACTGTCAATTTGCGTCTCTATGCTGGTTGGCGAGTTCGCCATCGTTTCCACCGAAACACCGAAAACAAACACAACACTACCCCGCCTGCAACATTTTACGCCCAATACCTCAATTTCTCCAGTTTTCAGTATTACTCATGGGTTTCGGAACCTCTAAAATACCCCGCATGGCATAATTATACGTCATGTTTGCGCCAAATTCGTTCATCGACCCCAGCTTCCGCACAAAAATATCAAAGAAGACCGCGGTGAACGCGAGATATGAAAGAAACTACCTATTGGTCGCACTTCGCAGTGATTCTACTACGGATACCGTTATGCTATGTATGGCATCGAAAATAAAGCGACACCCACCGACATCTATCGATCTTTGCTAACAGCTGTTCTGATGTTGCCAGTTACAATAAAGCAATGTTGCTGTAGGAGAAAATGGCTTGTTGATGAAGTAAATTTATTGCAGCCTACGCTTTCCTAAAAATAAAATATGCCGTGTGGATTGTTTGACTACGTAGTATTTTTATGAGGTAATAAATATACGTGACGTACAGCAAATTACGCATGGACGGCGACTAAGCTGTTGTGTGCATAGGCTATGTGACGTTTTCCTCTCGGGTGCGGGGGCAGCAATGCTGGCAAGGAGCGAGGGGATCGCGGTCGCCACCGGCGCGGCACACGCTGCATGCATTCGTTAGTGGTGCGCAAGGAGCGCGTGTAGTAGTCTGTGATATTAGAGGTGACTGGAACTGTCACACGCGAGACTACACCCGGCCACATAATGTCAAGTAAGTCCCAACAACATTTAACCATCTCGGATTTCATTACCATTCTTCGTAATATTTTATACCCTGCATCTGTAGTATCCTTTAGCTTCAAAACAGATGAATTCAGTTAATAACGAGAAAGCAAGGAAATGGGTTTTATGGAAATCAGTTGACATTAAAACATCTTACGTATTTCAACTGTGTAAAAATTAGGGTAGAGTTAAAAATAGTTTCCAATTTTAATGTTCCACAAATTTCTGTAATTAACGCTACTTCGTTTGTGTTTTAAGTATTCACTTAAATATATTTAAAATTTTATTTAAAGTTATATGCGTTCATGGAAAAGTTTGAAAATCAATGTAATTTTTAAGTGATTAGGGCTCTCGAAACTTATTGAGGAAAGTAGGTACTGGTACGCTACCTTCCTACCGAAATTTCTTTAAAAATTTTTTGATGAATCTTTGTGTATACTTAATAATAATTGAACTTAATTGTGAATATTCGAATTAATAATAATGCCTATGTACTGATAAATTTGCATTCTCGTAAAATGATAAATTTAAATTTTTCGATATAGTCATAAAATCTGGACAACCTTGAGTTATTCTGGTCAAACTGCGTCCGATTATCACTGTTGACACTGTAAACACCTGCGCCATTATTTTCTTCTAATCTTTGAGGTAATATCTACACACCGTATATCGATCAAAAAAGATCGACTCTTGAGTGATATATCAATGCACAGCCGAAACTACTGAAAACAGTATACATATATCTATATACATAAAAAATAATTTGGTTTGTTAAAAACTGAGTGTATCTGAGGAAATTGTATACCTTATCTTAAGAAAGCAGTGGGAGTAGAGCTCCTTGTGGAAGAGTTCGTTTTTTTCATTCGTTCCACAAGGTCTCTTACGGAATCCCTTTTTGGAAGGGTAAGGGTGCTGGTGAAATTATAGGCACATAGGGCTTATCAACTTTATTTCTCAAGGTGACAGGCGCAGTTGCAGCGCCCCTCAAGTTTTTGCGATTATAGATCTGAGTAACACTGCAACTGTTATTTGTGGTTGCTTACCACTTGATATGATAAAAAAGGAAATCATTATAATATTTTTTTTTTGTTAATTTTTTCATAAGTATGTTTAAATGAGGGTAAAACGAGTGCCAAAGTCTGTTGGGAAATTCCTGATGTTTATTATGTTGGTGTGAATATTTACAAGTAAACATAGAAATACAAACGTTTAAAATTTTCACCACTACCCAAAAAAGGATAAGCTAGAGTTTAAAAAATTTTTGTAGTAAAGTCGTTTTACATGTACCTATATATTATCTTGAAACTCTTCAAGACAGTTGTTCTGCTTGCTAATCTACGCATAAAGAGGACGACATGGGGTAAATCTATATAGCACAATCGTATTTTTTGGTAAAAATATTGATTTAAAACTTCAAAGTTTTAAAATGATGAACGACGTATTCTTTAGATTTCTAATGAAACCCCGTGGTTCAGTTTATGTAAGCTTAATGTTACTTTTGCTCTATTGATTGAAGTGAACACTTTTGTAAAGTTATGAAAACTTATATATAAAGAGAGAATGGTGGTGTTGCAGCTTTCGACGAAAATGGTAAGTCTATCGACCTAAAACTTGATACTGCAAATTGGTGCTCAAAAATTTTTCAAAAACGCTCACTTTTTGAGTATTTCGAAACTACCGCTTATAAATTAATACAAAACTATAACACAATAGTTTGCTTTCCACCGTATTCTGTGAAAAATAAACCTATTTCCACGTAGACCAAACGGCGGTAAAATGCTAGTCTTTTACAGTTTATTATAAAAATATATGAGTATGAAGTTTAAACAACATCAAGGACAAGTTGAACATTATTACTATATTGTAAACTATATGGCGTTATCAGTAAATACATTCATAAATAGCAAGAAGCATAATCAACACACGTAATCAGTTTCAGTTGCTGTTCTAATCTGCAGTAGTCTTGACTCACGGTCAAATTATTGTTGTTTAGTTCATACGTAACAAACACTAGTTTTTCAAATTCATTAACAAGGTAAGTTGTATAACTAGTAACAGTAATTTTACTCATACAAGTCATACGATATTGTTGTAATTGAGATAACACTGTTTTTTAAAGTGTGGAGTTATGGCTCACGAGGTTTGTGGTTTCTTGTTGTTATTCTATATCAGCCACAAAGGTTCATCCGATCTGGTTGTGGCTGATCTGGCGCCGGCAGTATTTTTACATGGGAAATACTGAGTACATAAATAAAAATCTTTAAAATATTTTCCTGCTGTCTAAGTACGATCACGTTTAATAAACTTCTTGAGGATCATTCAATAGTTTTTACCTATATTTCAATGACAATAAAAAATACATTGATTTATAATATACGTCCTGAATTGCATTTCGATTGCATGTAAATATTTAATAGCGTGTTGAGCATATAATTTTTAAACTTAGAAAGTGTAGTAAAAAGTTGATGTTTTTTCACTTGCTAAGATAATGAGCGTGTTTTAGTCACTTTTAGCGTAGTAAAAATGAATGAGACGAGCACATAATCGCTTTCCTTTTATTTTATAAGGCGGTTAACTGCCTGCGTTGTTCCATCCCGCCGAACTGGCCGCACCTAAATAGAAACCACAGGGACATTGCTCCCGCGCCGACTGATCCTGCGCCTGCCTCTACGTTCTTATATGCTTTATTCCTATTTACGAGTTCGCCTGAACGAATTCCTTTTATTCCTGTTTCTCGCATTAGTAGTTTCTGGGGTTAAAAGTAGGGAATGACACATATTTAACTCGTCTGTGTATTTTAAATGTTGCTTGATGTAATCCTTGAATTTTCCTGTTTTTAAAACGTTTCGTTGATGGGTCATTAAAATAACGAAAGCAAACATCAAGCTTACGCAATGTAGGTAGTAAAATTTGGCCTCGTTTGTGGTATTTCCTGGAGAGAACTGCAGATATGTCCAGGATAATTTGACCTATCTTCAAAGTAAATACTTTTTAGGAAGAATTTCATGTTTGCTTTTCTTACTCAGAAAAAGTTCATTGATTTCCAGCGGAGATAGAATAGTTACACTTTAGCCCCTGGGTGTAATTTTGAAAATCGTGATCTTCTTTGGAGATCCAGACAAGATTTTTGGATTTAACACGCAGGCGGTGGCTCATCTTTCAAAAAATAAATTCTTTATTTTACTTTACTTAGAGGGAGTAAATGTAACGCAGTGATTTTGTTCTCTTTGGTGTTCACCTTTCACTGCTGACTCCCTAAGAGTGAAAGGCAAAGTCATTAGTCGCTCTGGATGTAGTACCTATATATAGAGCATTTTCGTCGTAATCTATCTAATATTTCTTTTTTTGCATAAATAGGTAGGTAGTTAGATAAACGCAGGATTTTCGAATTTAAATTTATTGTTTCATACAAAAATGTGTGCCTACCCGAATTGTTGACATCTTCTTCAACTTGGTACCTCGTGGCTGTGAATAGAAGACAGATTATATTTAATTATGGAATAGATAGTCATCAACAGCTCCGGCGTAGAATATCTGCCGCTATTCAGTAGCTTTATTTTCTATTTTATTTGTGTCGCGCTATTTCGGAACAGAACGTGCGGCACTTGTCTATTACATGGCGGCATATGTATGTGATGGCCGACGCCTGCTGGATGCCGGGACTAGAAGTTATTCTGTGAATATTTTATGAATAATCGTTTACATGTCTCAGGAAGCATGTGATATGTAGAAAAAGTCTCTTTATATACGCTGTTCACGTCGTTCAAAGTTATAAGTACCTTCTTACGCAATTAGTTACCCGTGTTGTACCATTTGACAGTGTAAATATAAAAGTATATCAATGTAACAAATAAATATCATTGTTTTCCACTTTTAGCTCGTTTGTTTACACGTGTCAATATTGATGGGGTACGTAGTTGGTCAGATTCAAGCGGCGCCAGCGGTTGCACGTGCCAATAATATCCAAGACGCACGGCGTCATTCAAGAGGATGAAACTGCGCATTTCCAGAGACCTTTTAACGACGAGCACCCACATCCTCTCCATGTTAAGCAAACGTCTTAAAATATAAATTTGCGTAATCCTCCGCAACACCCATATTCCAGCTATTTTCGATATTTACGTCGTTGGCACCTCGAAGTGTGATTAGATAGGCAAATCAAATAAATTATAGAAGATTTTTACATTACAAAAAGGTACATAAGTCAGATTTACTAGTGCTTTAAGTACATTACCTAATCGAATAAAGTATAATAAGATATTAAAAATCGCAGCATGTCATGATTCGGATACAGATTCTTTCAACAGCCCATATAGACGACGACAGTAATGAGTAATAGACTGACGAGTCGCAGATTTAATGAACTGTAATACTCTCATTTGTTACTGAATACTGCAATGGCGATGACAGCTTCAATGAGTAGAATAATAATAATGTGAGAGACAAATATTATTATCTTGTATATAATAGTTCGCGTGGCGTGATTCATTTACACGTGATACTGCTAGTACTCCCAAATTTTCTATGAAAGATAAACAGTGAAAATATCCATTGCATCTGCAGATCGAGCATGGGTGACACTGGCAACCAACGATTCCTATGGGCTGGGAGCCTTGGTTCTTGCACATTCCCTGCGCCGCGCCGGCTCGACATACCCAGCCGTAGTGCTCATCACTCCGTCCGTCACTGAGGCTATGAGGTATTTATCGCAATAGTTAACACCTACATGTTCCACAAGACACGTGTTATTTTTGAAAGTGAACCTACACTATAACTTTTTAAGATGCTTTTCGCAAAACAAAAATTCGCAAAAGTTACTACACTAGTTCTTAAACTAGACTTATTACAATAAACCTACATGTAGAGTAAGATACATTTTGAATATTGCCCTATTTAACACGTGGGGAAATAATAAAAATAACAGAGGTGACATACTTATCTTCTAGTAAGTGAAAGTACTTCATTATCATCTGTCGCCACAGTTCATTCACGAGATGGTAATGTGAACTCGTTAGTCTTGTAACTATAGGAATAGGAATGTTTGCCATTGGTTCCTCATAATGATATTTTTTAAATTGGTACATTTTGTTATATGTGTGTCCTCTGTAACTCCGACTCATAATACGATTGTTTGAGTCATGCAAACTCTGACAGTAGGTAGTTCGTTAACGAGAAATCAAAATATTGATAAACACAGGCATTCAAACGCGAAGTAAAAACAAACAAAACCTGTAGTATACCTTACGTGAAGAAGGAACGTAATTTTAATCAGGGTTCGAAATTATCAAAACATTTCTTTTCTTTGATAATATCATGATAAATATCTGATAATTATCCGTGCTGATTCACAGATGTCACTTTCATTTTAAGTAGAAATGCTAAACAGTGAGAAATTTAAATACACATGGAGAAAATTGTATGGGGTAAACGATATGGTTTGTGACTTTTTTGGATACGTCAGTTTGAATACGTCTCTGATACAAACATGACACGATATTGCTACAGGTAACATTTCTTTCCAATTAATTTTATAAATATCAAGATAATCATTAAGGTATATTTATCAAGATAATTAACGTGATAATGACCATGATAATTATCATGCTATAAGCCAGGGTTCAAAGTGATAATCATCAATGTTAATTATCATTTTGAACTCTATTTTTAATACGCCTTTAATAATTTTCCTCAGAGAACGTCTGAATGCAGTGTTCGCGGAGTTGATAAACGTGGATGTGCTAGATTCGCGCGATGCTACTCATTTGGCGCTCCTACAGAGGCCCGAACTCGGCATCACCTTCACAAAGATCCACTGCTGGAGTCTCACGCAATTCGAAAAATGTGTCTTCCTTGATGCTGATACCCTGGTGAGTAATTCCGATGAAATTAGATTTTAAAATGACATCACTACGTATTCCTCTCTCATAATTCCGACGATGGTGAGTAAAATCAATAAAATCACACACAAATCACTCCTCTACTCCAAATCGCGTGATTCTGCTTTATTTAGGTACCTATGTTTATACAGTTGTACATGTAATATGTAGTGGTTACAGTATCGATTGTGCCGGCGCCCATGCCTGATAAACTTTACGGTCATATAACTTGATCTTTTATTACTTTTCAAACGTAAAGTTCATTACGTTATATTGTATTACATTACGTTGAACTGTAACGTATTTGACATAACGTACATAGATAAACATTAATATCTTTACATAAGCTTAATTTTGAAGTTAAATAACTTGTAACAAATTCTTCGCAAACGTCTATAAATTAAATATCTACATAGTGTGTAAGAAATGAGGAGAATAATGTGAAAGTAACAAATTTCTTACGTTTCTCAAGTTTGGTCACATGAAGAAAGTCATTCAAATAATAATGCGGGTTAGGTATGAACTCGTATCGATATCTCCTCGGCCGACCAAACCAAACCATTAACGGTCATCGTTTTAAATGAATAATGTGATCCATTCACATGAGTTGCTGTGGGCGGAATTAAAAACACAACGTGGCTGGATTTATCTGCTTGCTTTTCTCATTTATTTATTTCTATATTCATTACTGCCTCCATGGCCGAACGGTTACCATGCTGGTCTGCCACGCAGAGGTCCTGGGCCGGGATGAATAATTGTACGGGCTACATTTATTTCTCTCGTGAGTTTGGATGTAATTTGTGGTTGTCTATGTGTGTGTTCATGGCACCCGCGATACAGAGGGTTTTCTTAGTGCGAGACATCGAGTGTGTGTGTGTGTGTGATTTATACATATATATATATATACAATTACAACTTTCGACAGCTGACTGATTTTCGTCGTTCGACGTTGTAAATCTATTTCGATGTGCACGAATTGTTTACACGATAAGAAAGTCAATGTTACCGGATGTGGACGTTAACGCAGTAACACGAGATGATGACCCGCATAACCGTGGCCTAAATACTTGCTCCCGACAAATTTTTGGATAGTCTCCAAATTATACTTTCTACTATGTTCACGTAAATGCAACTGACGTGCCTCCTGATGGAAAAGCTTTTAAATACAACAAACCTAGTATACGTATATGTATCCAATAAAAAAAATTATGTAACAAAATATATAAATAGCAAGACTTTTCAATTATGAAATGTTTCTGCACAAACATAAACAATGCGATAGTGTTTCGATGGAATCCATTGACTTGTCAAGTTTTTTTTTATCTTGGGTTATTGTGTCAACTGAGGCTTTATCCGTACGCAGATAAAGAACACGCCTTGATAAAATAAATTTTTCTAGAGGGCACGTGGAAAGAAAATTGGCATGGGATTGCGTCGCTCAACTTTGGTATGAAAACATTGAAATAAATTTGTACGAGACTAAAAAAATAAAACCAATTCAAGCGTCCAGCGGGCGGCGGCTCTGTTATGCGTCGTACCTAGGTAATATTTAATAACGGTAGCGCACCACTATTTGTGTGAAAGATAAAATTAATAAACCTCATCATAAAACCGAGTGGAGGGGGGCTTAGAATTCGATAATGATTTATATTTGCTTTCTTAGGTAGGTAACACATGTTTAGATCAAAATCTCCTTAATTGACTCAAAAACGCTCGAGTTGGGTCAGTTAATATGTATTTTTGGGTATTCCTTTACAGATTGTTCAAAATTGCGATGAGTTATTCGAACGAGAAGAACTGTCAGCGGCGCCAGATGTCGGCTGGCCTGATTGCTTCAACTCTGGTGTCTTCGTGTTCACTCCTTCAGCAGATACGTACTCCAGATTGATCAGTTTCGCACAGGAACGTGGCAGTTTTGACGGTTAGTACTCCCTCGTAAACATTTTTGAACAGATGCTTATACACAACGTTTTTTTTATTTGAACTTTCAGTGGATTCTTTCACGCTTTGTAAATAAGGACGCGTGGGCGTTCGGCCCTGAACAGTTGGCCTCAAGAAATATTCTGAAATTATGCTGTTATTAAAAACATTTATTTCTACATAACAATGACAAAAAATATATGAATAGCACCACACAGACAGGGAATTAATGAGTTTTGTTGTCCATCAGGTGGTGACCAAGGATTGCTGAATGCGTTCTTCTCCGACTGGGCACGTGGCGACATCAATAAACATCTTCCCTTCCTCTACAACGTCACATCCGCCGCCTTCTATTCATATCTGCCTGCTCTAAAACAGTATATCGATTTTACGATTTTATATTTGAACGTTAATTGAGATTGGTCCTTTGCAAAAAGACGTTTTCAGACATTTGAAATTGATTCTTATTGCTCTGGAACTTTGGGCTCGCATTAAATCCGGAATTAAACGCGTACCGGCTGAGACATCATTTCGAACTCGAGATGGATCTGACGATTCACTGTATGAATAGACTATGATCATCGCCAATGGTATAATTGATTATGATTAAGGGTCGAAACACAAAACAGCGCAGAAAACTGCGACGGAAATTGCTGCGATGCGATTTCGTGCGGGAAGGCATCCCACTGTCACGGTTTGGGTAACCATTCCTTGGACGACCGTCAAACATACTGAACATATTTTTCAAACTAGGTAGCGACATGGATCTTAAAAAGAGTGTTGCACTGCTGTTATTGATAAGAAAGTATAGGAAAAAAAACAAACAAAGAAGTTTAACATCGCAGACAAGCGCGAGCAATTCGAAAATTCTTGCCATGCGTCGTGCGAGATCGTAGATTTCTGCGGTGCGACGTCGCATCGCAATTTTGTGTTTCGACTCTTAATAATGTTTAATTATTAAGTGTAAATTAATAATGTGTAAAATTTTGAACCGAAACTTAAGTATGAAGTGACGTTTATTAACAAGTAGAATTTCAAACAACCCTCAAATGATGCTGATAATAATGAAGTAATCGTTGATGTGCACTGAAATGATATTTATTACTGAAGACTTCAGAAACATATTAAAATAAATCCTGCTAATATATACATATTAAAATAAAGCATCTCAAAATGCTTTTATTAATGCGGACCTTGGAATTTTTGTTGAACGCTGTGTGTCTTTTAAATGCTTTGGATATAGTAGTAACTGCTGAATCACAAATATATCAACGGCATTTTTAATTTGTTATTCCCGTATTTTTTTTCTGGAGTCAAAATCATAAATTATTTTGTTTTTTATTTCTTTTATTATATCGCACTGTTAATACAACAGTGTATTAACTCGAAAAGTGTGTTTTCTGAAAATCGATAAATTATTAAATTACGCACTTTCCGTGAAAGATCATTAAAATTTATGTTGACATGTAGAGAGTCAAATTTTACATTCAGTAATGGTAGAATCTTGAAATTAACATATTTTGAGTTACAATACTATTGTAATAGCAGTGCGATGTATCTTTATTATAATGTTTTTTTTTAGTTATGGTCAAAATCTGAAGATAATCCACTTCATCGGCTCCGCTAAACCGTGGCTCCAGCAGTTTAATTGGCAGTCCCAATCTGTAGATGCGCCCGAACATTTGCGCGAGTTCCTCCAATTATGGTGGGATCTCTTTGTGTCCCAAGTTCACCCACAACTTGACACTGCTATGGTAAGTTTGATTATATCGCAATAAGTGTTCAAAATATTTAAATAACAATGTTTGTTTTAAAATTAGGAAATATGTAGTTCAGTTGGACACCGAATCAGAACCTATCTTACTTCTTCTATTGCAGTGAACATAGGCAATTTTAAACTTTCCAATTTGCACAAGATACCTTTTTTTTTGGAAAGTACCTAGATTAGTCAGTAAATTATTATGATTCATATAATTTATGAGTTATACAAGACTCGCAAATGATTATTTTGTTCGCAAACGATTCTTATAGTCTTCAACAGTCAATTTTAATAAATATAGACGTACATTTTTTGGTTAGATATCAACATTGTTATATTGTGTAGGTAGATTTTATACTTGCTGAAAATGATACACCTTTTGCGGTTTCTCTCGTGACCGCAAGGGTACAACGTTTTTCATAGACGTAGTAAACAGAACCATTTGCCTACTAGTCTCAGATCTGAACACTGCACTATGTTTTCCAAGCATTCCAAACAGGATTCCAATATTGCAGAGGTGAGATTTTTGGACAATTTAGCAATTCGTAATTTACGATATACTTTAGTGTTCCAAGCAAGTACTTATTTATTTTTGTCGCATTTCGTCGTTTAGTTATATGATGTTATTTGTCACTTTTTCTTTTGCTCCTTTAATGTTATGTGAGAAACCCCTTAGTGACTAAAATGTAAATGCTTGCATTTTCAGTACAAGCTTAAGCACCGTTTCCGCTATTCTTTTGCACCTTTTGCACTTGTAAATTACATTCTTAGAACGTTTCCCAAAATACTAACATTTTCTAACGGCTAAAGTTTTGGAACTCAGTACACGTTGTGGCACGTCTATTTGAAATTTGGTTATGGGATTGAGTAGATGGTGTTGGTATTTTGGTGAAATTGTCACCACGACAACTACATAAACATACTGACTACGTTACCAATTAGCATTAAAAGCTTTTCGCCTTTTTCTCACGTTAAGTGGTTTTGTTTGTTCGTAACTATTATTGAGATATTCAGTATATGTATGTTTATTTAGTAGTGCAGTGGTAGTGTTTGATATATAATACTAATGTCACTTGGACAAAGCTTTTACCACTTTAACAGCCGTTCGTGTGCGTGAAGCTTCGTTCAAGTGTTTGTTTGCATGCCACTGAGTTATTTTGTCCCTTGAATCGGTAGGAGTCGACCATTGAAGTGGAGGAAGCACTTCCAGAAATACCTGAATATCCAGAAGACACCGAGTATCACTATGAGCCAATATTGGACCCTGGATCAGAATTCCCCTGGCATCACCCAGAATCCCAAAATCAAGAATCAATAGAGCAAAAACATGAAGTCGACTTTTCTCAAATCCACGACCCGTGGATGTATTACCGCGGGAATATTCTCCCAAATGTAGGCAATTCTAGAACTCAACAAAGCGCTTTCGAAAGTCAAGACGAGATAAATAAAGTTTTAAGTGAATACCGATCTCCGCAACAAGAGTACAATCCGAATTATTTTGAATCAAACGAACAAACTATATGGCACCAATCACATCAACATAGTCAACATAGCCATTCTGATCATCAGCCCTCTGAGTATCATTGGGAAAGGCACCAATCACATCAACATAGTCAACATGCTCATTCTGACCACCCCTCTGAGCCCTCTGAGCATCAATGGGAAAACAGTTCTCGTCATCATAAATTCGATTATTATCGGAATGCCACTTATGGTACTCATGCTCATCCCTCATATTCAAGTGAACAGCAATGGTCCTATGGAAATCAATCATACCCAGATAACACAAATCATTACCACAAAGATAATTCATTACAATCAAATAGTGAAGAACACGCACACGGTCATCGTTATCATACAGAAAATAACAATTCATCAAATTCCCTAGAGCCTCCTATTCGCGATTCTCTATTCATCCAAAACAAAGAACAAAACGGTTATACTCATTATGCCAATGCCTATCCTGAAAGTCACACACAAACGCGACTCGATACTAGAGACAGGCAGGAACAGAAAAGCTGGGTATCACACACTCATAACGAGCCTCGACCACAGCAAGTGTATCAATTACACCTAGACACGAGAAACCGCAAACAACGACGCCCAAGACCCAACAGGCAGCATTTGCACACACCTGCTTGTGGATTGACAAATGGGCATAGTTCTGATACAGACAGTGAAGAAGAATATATTATACCGAGGCATCCTTACGATGGGTTTTATTTAAAACATAGGCCTACTATCGATGCCCGTGGAAAAAAGATATGTTCGCATGAAATACCACCGGCCCCTTCACCATCTCCTTCGTCATCTCCTCCGCCAGAATCTCTGCCGTCACTAGAAAGTGGGTCAGTGCACTCTGAGGATTATCACACAGCAAGTGAATGTGAAGAACAAGTAAGTCAAAGTTTTCCGAAACATACAAGGTTTACTCTAGTAAACACACAAATTTTCAACAATTTCTGCAATGAATGATGTTCCAAGTAATCAGGTAACATTAAGTGTACGAATTTTGCCAGTAAATAATCAAACGTAGATTATCTTAGATTTGCATGCCTTTATATCCTTCTGCACGTAACTATTGTAACTATGCATATAACAACACTGACACTAATATTTGCTTAGGTATTTCAACAGTTTCTTACGCGAATAGAGTTGTATCGAAATAATGTTATTCAAAATCTGTTTCAGAGCGGTGTGGCTGGTAATCTAGCACGAGTGGTGCCAGGTGATGTTGGGTACCAGCGTGAAGCTATTGATGAGCTTTCACGGCGTCAAGGATGGGAGGCAGGCAATATTGATTATATGGGCGCTGACTCCTTCGACAACATTTGGGCTAAGATTTCACAAACCTTGAATCAAACACGTACTTCGCCGCCCAAACAACCGTCGCCTCCGCGTAAAGAGCCTTCTCCTCCGAAGGCACCAGAAGCCCAACCGCCTACTGCTGCAGAACCTGCTGTTGCTGTAACAGCACCAGTAGCAACAGAAACTCCTGAACCTGCTGTGGCAGAAACTCCTGTACCTGCTGCAGTGGAGACTACAGCACTTGCTGCGACAGAAAGTTCAGTTCCCGCTGTTGAAGAAACACCAGTATTGGCTGCGGCAGAAACATCCGCACCTATCACGGCGGAAACTTCAGCATCTGTTGCGACGAAAACTTCAGTACCTGCTGCGGCAGAAACTCCAGTACCTGCTGCTGCAGATACTCCTGCTCCCGTTGCGGTAGAAAGTCCAGCAACAACAGAAGCACCAGTACCTGCAGAAATTGCTCCAGTACAGACAGAAACACCTGCACCAGTCCAAGAAGAAACACTTGCGCCAGAGCAAGCTGCTTTACAACAAGAAGTACCAGTGCCACCAGCAGAGCCTTCGTTGTTAGTTGAGCCTGCTGCACCAGAAGCCGTTCCATCGAAAGAAGCAGGAGTTGCAGCTGTTTTAGTTGAGCCTCTGAAATTAGAACCAGAAGCGAAACCAGCGCAGTCAGAAATCCCAAAAACAACAGAGCAGGTTATCGCTATAGAAAAGACTGAACCCGTAGTACCACCTACACCTCCCGCGACACCAAAATCTACACCAGAGGCCTCACCTCCAGTTTTGGAAACGCCTCTTAAAATAGAAGCCACGAGTGTAGTGCGGAGTGCGCCTGCAGCAGTGGAGTCTCCTAAAGCTGCAGAGTCAGCTCAAGCAGTGGCTGCATCACCGGCGCCCGCGGCTGAGACGCCGGTCATCCCAGTGCCACCAGCTTCGGCTCCTCTCGTGGCCACACCTGAAAAGCCATCTGAAACTTCTGTTGCCTCGACAGACAGTCCACCTCTAGCCAATACACCGTCCAAAGAAGAAGCCCCCGCTGCTCCGGCTGCCAAATGTGAGTAAATAATACTGAATCAGCATCAGACTAATAACGGCTTTGCACTTTCAGTTCTCACAGAGTTCATTTTGCAGTTTAGACTTTTACTAATCTTATACTTAAGCATCCATTTTACGAAGATCGTAATGTGAAATATCCTCGTGTCTCTCGTAAAATTGGATGGCAGCACATGTTTTTCTTTGTGCCGTTTTGTGATGTTTTTGGTTTTTATTGTTAATTTTCATATATGAGCATAAGTTACAAAATACGTTGTTATTTCACCCAGCTACCGAGGAAGCAGCTCAAGAGACGCGGCTTTGATACAGCAGGTAATAACCATATAAGACTTGGACTCAATACAACCTGTGCTGTCCTTGGGCATTTATTTAAATTTTATTTCCAATGTTAAATTTGGTGAAGGTGTGACAGTTCCGTGTTCTATCAAATCACAAATAACTAGGAATCTATATACTACGTGCTTTATGAAACGTCACTTTCTTGTTTCAGTTTTAATGTTTAATTGCTTTGCCTTGGACATAGTTCATTTTGATGCGAAGTATAATAAATAAACCTATTTAATCGGCGGATGTTGGATTGCGTCCAAGTAGATGCTGTAATTAGGGACGTTTAGTCTACGACTCAATAAGCTATTTCTGGGACAACCAAGGAATTTCATGACTTCGTAAGATAAAATAGAATAGACCAGTATGAGTTATGTATCACGGTCATTTAATCCTTGCTCTAAACAAAAAAAACCATTTTATGTTACTTTTGAGAGCTCATGTTTGTGCGCCATGGATGAATCTTGCCCAATTTTGTTTCATTGTCTACAAAGTGTGTTGATGATGGTAAAGTTTAGCTCGTAACGTTCGTAGTGCCAAAAATTCTTCAAAATTATATTAAGGCTCATTACTTTTATTTGTTTGCTTTTCATGTCACATTGCAAGGAACATTACTATACGTTTCTTTTCTGTAGTAGTTATAATCTTCTAGAGCGGAGTACATTTCATGTACTAATTGTTGCGAATATCTTTCACAAACAATGCCCACTGCTAATACTAAAAATGTTATCATGTGTTATCGTAATAATATTCCTTGTAACGATTTCAGCTTCGTATTTCCTATAAACTTACACTTACTTAACTTTCCGCTTGCATTTTCGAGTTAACCACGTAGCTCTGTTTTCCCTCGACTTTGTTCCAGGCCCTAACCGAGCTTGCTCTCTAATGTGACCGCCATACTAACGCCTCGTCTAATCGAAAGAAAATAAAGGCGGGAATGTTGGTATTGTAGCTGAGGAGCGGCGTAAGCCCGCGGGCAAGTTGCAGCTGAGCCCGCCAGCCGCCGCAGACCCACTGCCTACACCCGACAGCGAAGTCGAGGACGCAGCTGCGCTCGCGCATGCTATCATCGCCAGCGAATTGTCCGCCACTGTCACCGCGCCCTCGCCCTCTGTCGACCCTGCTTCTCCTCTTCCATCGAAGGAGGAGAAAAAACTTTCAGTAGAGGATCCCCAGGTGCCAACACCACCTGTTTCACTCGAACAAATCGGAGTCAAACCAAAAGGAAAAACTACAACAGCCTCACAGATAGAATCGTCCATAGCGGAGAAGGCTGAACCTGCTACTCCCACGACTCCCACGCCTCCCACGACTCCCACGACACCCTCCACACCTTCCACACCCAGCACGCCTACGGCGGAAGCGCCGAAAAAGAAAACTGTAAAAAAAATTGTTAAAAAGGAGGCAGGCCCGAGCGGCGATGTGCCTACTCCGGTGCCGCCACCGCGCAAAAAGGAAAAGAAGCCCAAAGAAAAGTGAGCGCTTGAAAGCGCCTGTAAGTTCCTTTGTGCCATAAGCGTAGTCTCTCCTATTTATTTTTAATGTCTATTTAATTATTTACGAAATGCTTTTTGTACTGTGTAACCTGTTAAGAATATTTTTTTAATGTCTAATCGTCATCACAAGTCCATAGTTTTATAATAGTTGTAATTTTATTTTACTTTTACTTTATGATCATGAATTCAAATTACTTTGGCTTTGTCCGTTTGAAATATAAACGCCAAAGGATGAAAAATGTATTTACTAAAATGAAGTTTTTTTATGTAAAATTTTTGTATTAAAAGTTTATTTTTGAACACAGCTGTTTTTGTTAAATGTATTTATAACAATTCTTCTATACGTGTTGCCTGTTAAGTAAAACATAAACTTGCATAATTAAATCAAATTTTTAACTGACTTCAAAAAAAGGAGAAGATTCTCAATTCGATTGTATTTATTTGTGTGTCGTTTACTTCGGTATTTGTGAAACGCGTTAGTTGATTCTTTTTTTTGTTAGAAAGCGGGTACCTTAGTAGTGATCCCATTCAAATTGGAAGAAAATATTCCTTCTCTAAGTGTGGCAAATTATGGGATGAACCGATATAATGGACTTCACCCACTTTCCGTTAACCAACAAGCATTAGTTGATTCTTTTTTTTGTTAGAAAGCGGGTACCTTAGTAGTGATCTCATTCAAATTGGAAGAAAATATTCGTTCTCTAAGGGTGGCAAATTATGTGATGAATCCGGTACATTGGACTTCACCCACTTTCCGTTAACCAATAAATTTTCCGTTTAACAAATTTTTGAAGACGGAGGATTTTTTTTTATAAATACGTTATAATTATTAAGTATAAAATTAACTCGCATAGAAACATACGCATTCATATATTGACGATACTCATACACTCGTACATACAAAATGGTTTTATATTTAGACTAGCAATTATTTTTATATAAATTGTCATTTGCTGTAACTGCCTGTAAACTGTGTAGGGTTATCGTGTTACGCATAAATCTTGAATGCCAAAAAATATTGGTTTACACGTATGTGATAACAATAATAAAAAAGTTAAAATTGAAAAAAAAGAGTCTCCCCGGCGGGGAATCGAACCCCGGTCTCCCGCGTGACAGGCGGGGATACTTACCACTATACTACCGAGGATACGTTAGTATTGATTGAAATTAGTGTACAATTCCGCATGTAAAGTAAAAATCCACCTATACGGTTGATAATTTCAGTACATTTTGTAAAAAAAACTTGAAATTATTTGTTTATCAAAGTTATTTCCTATGTTCGATTTTTACATAGATAATCTACAAAAAGTTCAAAACTTCATTTTGGTTGCCTCATAATTTATTATATCATCTGATGTTCAGACAATAAATAAAAAATGTTAGTGAACAAATCGTTTCATATTAATATTTTTTTAAATGTGTTGTTTCAAACTCCTGCCATACCTATTCATAAAATAACTAGTCAAAAACGCTTACGTACATACACCATCTGGTGTAATATTTTATTACAAAAAGGCTACCTCTTTTGAGCGAATAATACCTCTGGGTCATCATAGAGGGCACAAGTGATTTGGTTGTGTTGAGTTAGTATTGATAAAATATTGTAGATGGCGAGACTTGTCTGTCAAAATAATTGCAATATTTTTAGTTTTCAAGTCTTCACAAGTAGTCTTTACCAAAGAGTACATTATATACACTGATGTCTTTATAATAAAAATTATTATACCTACCTATAATTTAATAGATGTGCCGTAGTTAACAGTACCAAGGTCCAACTGATGTAATTGGTAGGTGTATACAATTTTCTAGGTATGATAATAGGTGGTAGGTACCGCCAGCTTTTTGTCAACTGTGAATGAATTTAACCTATTAATTAATAATTCGTAGTCCTAAAAATATAGCATTATGCACCTACAGTAAAGTTTCATAATATAAAAAATTTGATATGACCGGCTTTGTACGAGGAGGGTACAAAATCCCAAAGAAGAAGAAAGAGTTGAGTAAGTGTTATATCGAGGCTCTCTGCTGTCTCTCTTATCGAAACTGTTAGCACTTGCTGCCCAACGAGACGTCGTAAATTAGTAAAACATGTAATATTATACAGCAGATAATAAAAAAGTTGTACGTATGTAATGTACGTGTTGTAAGTTGTGTTAAAAAGAATCTGTTATGGCTGAGTAAACCTCAAAACCAGTATACAGTAGGCACCAAAGGGTATATGTCATTTTACAAATCACAAAGTCAACAAAAACCTTAGGCTATGGAAAACCGACGAATTTCTCACAGACAGAATACACTTGTTGATAGTCACAGCACCATCTAGCGAAGAGAAACGATTTTTTCTCAGCACTTGTCAAATCCTGCTGTTACAGCTAGTAAACACACACAGAGAGAGACTCGGAGGTGCATTTATATTCACTTACTCACACTCCTAAATAACCAGTTTGACCGAAACCGTGCTACGGGTGGGTAGTGTTGTGCGTTTTTATAAAGTAACGTTGATATTAACAATGTTTATAAACATATAACACGAGATAACTAGGTTTATGTGACTGTTATTGAATAAATTCACAGGTTTGTGTATGTAAATTTCACCAATTATTCAAGTTCAATTGTATTTTCTTGTGAATTTGTATGTTTTATTCGAGTGTCTCGTCTTGTCGACCAGAACTTGGAATCGTTGAACGGTTTGAAAATGTGAAACAAATGTGTTGTTATTGAACTTTTGGAACCGATGAGGACCTGCTGTCGTTCTTGAAGAAGGGTTATAGTTGTGTGGAACGATGAAGTGGTTGTTGATATGTATCATGCTGCCGGCATGCCTGGCGCACCTCAATGTTTACTTGAGCAGTGCTGAGGTTTGGCGATTATTGGGTAAGTTTTTGGCATTCATTCGTTAATTTTAATCGATGATTGTAATCGGACAACGTGAACATAATACGATATTCGAAATCACTAAATAAGATAGATTATACAGAATTTACTAACAATAACACGGTAATATAACAGGAAAAAAATTAAATAAATTTAATGTAACAAGTTGTGCAATTAACTTTATTACTTAAATAATTCCTTTCCAAAACCATCTGTTAGAATTTGTTGTATGAACTCACTATCTGCCGGTGCCATGCCTGGATATGAGACACGTTTCGGTATAGTTTGATAACGATAACTGAAACTAATTATAACCTTAGAATAATAACGCATAGAAACCTAGCCCGCACACGCAAAGTGAGGCAAGTTAGAGGGTTCCAAACGCGTCCCAGGAGCGCGCGGGCTGTTAGTGCTCAAGGTCATATTGCACCGCGAACAGCTCCAAAATTTTTTGCTAAAAATGACGAAATGTGCGGTAAATGGGTGTAAAAATACAACAGACAAACATAAAATAGACACTAACATCGCATTCCACAAGTAAGTAATGCGTTTCAACTCATATTTTTATGTAAATATTCACTAAAACAGAAAAATAATTTCGCGGCAACAAGATACGAAAGTGTTGCAAAGTAACGAATTTTTTTCTCCCCATTTTGCTATTCTGTTTCAAAATAATTATATTACGTAAATTTTAGTGGTGCCTGTAATTTCGATTTATTTGCGCATCTTGAACAATAATATTTACTTGAATAAACATTAAATGTTTTCGTTAACTTGTGATGAAAGTGATTGGGACACTTAATTATTTTATAATACTTTTAACGGCTCTGCGTTCATGCTTTATTGAATAATTATTTCTTTTAATTTTATTTGAATAGGAGCACATATTGCAACAAATTTACAGTATATATTTGTTTCTACTATAGTGTTGGCACCACCAGTACAACTTTGATAGCTTATTACATGTCTTTATTTTCGTAACTCAAGCGAAATATTTTATATTGAAATATTTTATTTTCTTAAAAGGGGAGCATTCTTAAGCGATTTTTTAATCTATTTTAACAGTTATTTTCTTTAATGTTTGCTTATGGCATTTTCGGCTTTAGGTTTCCAATATGGCACTTATTTCTAAATCCAAGATGGCGGGCGCGATTTTTCGAATAATGGCAAGTTGGGTATCGTTTTCGAGATGTTTGGGAATGTTCAATACAAATATGGCACTCATTTCTAAATCCAAGATGGCAAACACGACAGTTCAAACAAAAGCAATATTCGTAATGAGCACCCTCAAATACCTCGAAAACGATACCCAACTTGCCATTATTTGAAAAATCGTGCCCGCCATCTTGGATTTACAAATAGTGCCATATTCACATTGAGCATCCCCAAATACCTCGAAAATGATACCCACATAGCATTTTTTTGAAAAAATCGTGCCCGCCATCTTGGATTTAGAAATGAGTGCCATATTCGTAATGAGCACCCCCAAGTACCTCGAAAATGATACCCATATTGCATTTATTTGAAAACTCGTGTCCGCCATCTTGGATTTAGAAATGAGTGCCATATTCGTAATGAGCATCCCCAAATACCTCGAAAATGATACCCATATTGCATTTTTTTGAAAAATCGTGTCCGCCATCTTGGATTTAGAAATGAGTGCCATATTCGTAACGAGCATCCCCAAATACCTCGAAAAGGATACCCATATAGCATATTTTGAAAAATCGTGTCCGCCATCTTGGATTTAGAAATGAGTGCCATATTCGTAATGAGCATCCCCAAATACCTCGAAAAGGATACCCATATAGCATATTTTGAAAAATCGTATCCGCCATCTTGGATTTACAAATAAGTGCTATATTCGTTTTTCATCGACAAAACCGAGCATATCTGTAGGCACCTGATCGACATTGTCGATCGACAAAATCGAGCACATCTGTAGGCACCTGATCGACAATGTCGGGCAAATCTGTAGGCACCTTTAACTTAATGATGAGTTAAGCAAGATACAATTTCCCCACTTTTGAGGGAAATGTTATTCCATGGCATCATTATTTGTTTATTTGTGTGCGTGCCGACGAGCGTAGTTACAAGTTGCTTACGCCTACATGAATTTGGTTTTTGCCTCACTTGTGACAGTTCGTTTGATATGAAACTATCATTCTATGCGTTATTATTCTAAGATTATAACCTGCCGACCTTCTACCGACCTAAATACGTTTGGGTTTCAAAATTTAGTACTCACAAACCTACGTAGGTACTAAATATTCTCAATTCATTGTAATAATGGGCACGTATTATTACAATATACTTGATATATATACTTGATTGCTCTTGAGCAAGCGCAGGCTGCAAAACATTGTAGATTGTTAAATGTTTGTGCAAAACCGCCTTATGTATCATAAAATACTTATATTATAATGGTATTAGGTATATACAATATTATATTATAGTAATACATCTCCAATATCCTGTAACTCACACGACAACAAACCTAGCGGAAGACGGATTCCGTAACATCATATCACACACTGTTATGCTAATTATTAACTCGTTGTTCGTATTATTTATTTCACTTCGGTTTTAATGAGGTATATTGTGCCGACTATTTGTTTAACCATTGTGCATTTAACACGTGATATATCGTTCCCTTGATATAATAAAGCTACATGTGTTACGTCTAAAGTTATATGGAAGTCATAAAAATAACGAACTTCATGAAACAAATTACGTAAGTACCTACTTATATAATATGTGAAAATTAATTAAGAACTCTCTTATTTAAACTACAAAGGATTTTAGTTTGATGTTTCTCTTCAAAAGTTGTAATTTTGCAGATGCGACCCTATTGTACAAAGTGTGCCATATTGTGTACCTATTGTACTTATAAAATGTGTTTGTGCTGTGATTTTTACATAATAAACGGTTTTTTTTGTTATACTCTATTTATCAATAAATAGTCGTAAAAACTCTGGAAGTAACCTAGTTAGTTATTATAAATACGTACGTAATTCGTTATTATTGATTACTTAAAAAAGGTATGGAGTTGAGCTGGGTACCTACCTATTCGGTTTTGAGCTACAGGCAGGACACGTCTAATCGTTTATAAAAAAATAAAATATCCAATGTGTGAGTCTAACACCTGCATTATGCCGTCAATAATATCTGTCCACTTAATCTTATTTCACAGCAATTTCAGCTGCCAAAATAATATTTAAGCCGCGAACAATCGCCACAGTATCTCGATCTGACTTTTCAAAGGAATCCTTTATATTGGTGACAAAAAGGACCTTCCTAAAAATACACCCTGTGGTGCGTGTGATATTCTTAGAACACTTCTAAAATCTGCCCATTAGGTAGAAGTTTTTGGAATATTTATAATCCTTATATTAACTGAAACATGCATATGCTCTTTTAGTAAAGCAAGTACGTAATGAATTAACAATGGACTTAATTTCTATTTACCTACATAGGCTGCGGTACAACTATAACGAAAGTACGACAATTTACACAATCTAATTTATTATTCAATAAAACTAGTCTGAGACACATCTATTGCTACTAAAACAAAATATATGAATTTCCTAAAACGTGCAATAGCTTTAAATAGTCAGGCATAGAAACTTGAAACCTCCACTTGATAAGCACGACCTAGTTTAGTCCAGACGCTCACGTTTAAAACATCACTTAAAAAACCTTTTAAATAAACCCGCGAGGTAATTAACTAATTAAATCTTTTGATGACTAGCCGTATTTTCTGAGAAGAAACTTAATCTCAGAGATTTAATTAGAGGAACGTCAAAACTAAAACCTCACTGCTCGTCGTGTCTCTTTTGAGGGTAAGCCGAAGTGACAGATTTACAACGGCCCGTGCGCCTGAGACAGGTAATGGACTTAGCGATTTGACTCTCCTTACAATAAATGCACTTTTTGTGCTCCTTCTATTGTTCCTACCTGCAGCCATAGAGTGCCATCTATCATTGTCACCGGCGCGGCCATCTGCTCATTGTTCTTGCTTAGAAATTAGAATAAAAATAAACACAATGTAAGGAGCAAACGGGACTCTGTCCGCCTATGTGAGACAATTTTAAATGAAAACCTCTAAGAAGTCCGTACATTTTCTTGTTTCTTTTAAAACAAACGCATGTTAACGAAATGCTTTTTAACGAGTAGTCGGATATGCAACATAATTTACTTAGAACAACCTTAACAACACAAAAATTAACGTATCTCTTATCTTTATGAGTTTCATGCGCAGGTTATATTGGTTATATCTGTTGGTTGGATCTACTCAGCAGGTTCTTGGTACATGTGTGTAATTTATTTCAGATGACGTTTATGGTGATTCTATGGAGCCCAGCCAATAAACGCGACGCCTAAAATTCCAATGCGTTTGAATGAATATATTATTCAGATTTCATTAAAAGTAACCATTTCAGCGTGAAACCTTACACTATAATGTGTATTGTCTGTTATTGATATACCTGCTGACGTTATTCCATTTAAACAGAATTCGAAATCATCAAGATGTTGAAAATAAAGAAAATGCTCTTTAACATTATGATAATTATCCATGCTATATCATACTTTTATCTCTTAATTTTTGACTAAAAATGACAGCCGGCGAAAAAAATTAAGTGAACATGAAGAAAAATCTTTGGGAAAACGATTTGATTAGTGACTTTTTAACCGACTTTAAAAAAAGGAGGAGGTTCTCAATTCGTCTGTATGTTTTTTTTTGTATGTATGTTACGCCGTAACCGCATTTGTGAACCGATTTGCGTGATTCTTTTTTTTGTTGGAAAGAGGGTATCTCTTAGTAGTGGTGGTCGGTTTTTTAGTACGCTGTAGTGAGATTATATTCTTATAGTGATTGAAATTTGACACTTGGATACTCAGTCATTTATATCTGGTGCAAACGCATGACACGACATTGCTAGCAGTAGCATTTTGTTGTTCCAATGAATTTTATAAATATCCAAGGGACATTTATGAAGATAACTATTATGATAATTATCAACCATAATTTGCTGCGTTTCACTATGCGACAGAACATAAGCGATACTAAATAAACTATAGTTGACCCCTTAGATGTAACCATCAATCATTATTATTATCCTTTATAGGTATACTGCAAAATTGCAAATGCAGTAGTGAGGCTAGTGCACTTTGCTGGCTTTTATAAAGCAAGTCAGTGATAACCAGCTGCGACGCTGGCGCGGGGCGGTATCGGACGACAGCTTGGTTTATGGTCAGCCACTATCGTTCATCTGAATTCTTTACGGTTAGAGCGTAGTCCAAGTGAGGCACTTTTCTATGTTATGTTTGTATGTAAGTTCTGTCTGTTCTCGAGGGACATTAAAACAAGCCATGATACAATTTTGACCCTGTCTGTCCGCTCTCTGTAATTTATTTTTCGTTATGTCATTTTAATTGAAATATAAGGGTATAAAGTCATTGCATTATTCTATTTGTTCAATTACACTTTTGCTAAGTTCCGCAGCTTGTAAGTAAATTTGTAAAGTATTCATAATCTCGCGTTCGCTTTGAAATTGTACCAGATTTAATGTTCTGTCCAACGAAAGGTGCGCTGGCGCATTGTTTCACGAACAGCCCCTACGACAAGGAGCGTAGGCGCTACAAACTGGAACTGTTTCCTTGATATGCTTTCAGAGATAAGTGCCAGCGTATTGTGAAGTTGCAGCACAATGATAAATTCTAAAACTATTTTGCGGTAACAAACCAAACGCTTACCAAAGAATGCTCTCAATTTCAAACTATTATGACATCTTGGTTTCGAATTAAACAGCAATTCCCAGTAAATTGCTTTACACAAGCTTTGAAATCGAATTGTTATTATTGAAGCAATTTTAAAATTAGATATTGGCTTTGTGATCGAATAACACAAAAAACCTGTGGTAGGTAACAGCATCCGCTGGTAAGGAGATCTTCTATTCAGATCTTGAGTTACATGGCTAGAGCTGCGGTGGGTGAAAAAATGAAAGAAAAATTAACGGAGTAACACGATATGTGAATGCCGTGTAAGGTTTCGTATAACTACCATCATAACCTCTTCACACGGTTACTATACTTTTTACTTACTTTTTAGGTACTTTACACAGATAAAGCTAACGTTTTACGTCATATTGGTTCACGACATTTGAGATAACGATTTCCGTTCTTAGGCATTCTATAAAATGTACATGCTCTCAAAAAACTGGTTACCAAATAACCAAAATAAACCTTTTCGACTTTAGTTTCAATTCGTCACATTTCCGGCAAGTTATCTTTCCACCTTATCTCCAGGACGATCTTGTTTTTTTCCCCGACCTATGCCAACATTATCAGTTCCTCGTAAGGCTCGCTCACCTACGTGTAAATTGTCCTGCACCATGGCTTATCCTTTCCATCCGCGCCGTGATTTCAACTCCCTTAATAGTTTTTTTGCTATCTGTGGGACACCGGAGATGATATATAATAATAAAAACGTCCTGGAATAGATTATTGTTATTTCAACAAATAATATTAATGCTGCATTCAGACTGCCATCATATCCCGACCCCTCCAAACAGAGGCGTTGTTTAGAGAATTAACAATGAAATATTTCAATAAACAGCGACGGCACTATATAAATATGGGCTCACGTCCTTCCCAAAACTATTCTTTATGTAAATAACACTAACACGTTGGATGACGTGAAGTGGGCCCTAAATAAATTTAATTTCACAGACTGTTGGTCGGATAGCAGCAGAGTTTTTAATCCGTGGGGGTGTGATACGCCAACCAAAGGCAGCTGCAGCAAAAGCAAAGTCATGATTCACTCCGTGATGAGAAGTCGAGCGGTTAATTACAATTTTGTTACAGAATATCACACAAAACATTGTCTATTCCATGTTAAGCTTAAAGTCATTACTTGAATCCGATATCTGCATAAGCAATACCACTTAGAAGCAAATAGACGCAGATGGCAGAAATAGAATTAGGCGTGCATGCAGGCAACGCTGCAGGCTATAGAGAATTATTATGCAAGGTGCATGAATATGCAACTCGGTATTTCAATTATTTGGAGCGTCGGCTCTACCACCAAATCTTGGCGTTTTCAATGGCATAACACCTCATACATGTTTCATTCCGCGTCATTGACGGTGCGTAATAAACCGTCATTTCTCGTCTATTATGGCACAACGACATTGACGCGCGTTCCATTGTTGGAATCATCAATTATAAACATACGTTCTCAGTCATTACTGTGTCTTTGCGAGAATAAGCGGAGTTTCTTTAAAAAATATAGAAGCGATAGTTTGAAAGTGCTTTTTGCTGCACTGTATTGCCTATCAGTGTCGTCAGGTTGTCCTACCAGTCAACAGGCAATTACCTTCGTTTCGATGATCGATTTGGCGCGGGCGTCCATTAAGGTGTGATAATGGCCGATGGAGAAGTTTTTCTGACGTTCGATTGCGATTGGACGTGCAGGATTACTCAGAAATTACACTTAAGATAAATTTTAAATAGAGAGTAGTAATTTTAACACGTTTGTTGTTGTAATGTGTAATGGGAAATAGCTCCTAATCTTCATATTTCTTGAGTCATTAACTGAATAAGTATATCCTTAAGTCGGCTTAAGGCTGCTATTGTTTAAAAAAACTACTTTCTCTGTGAGTACTCGTAGTTAATGAGCTACTTGAGTCTAATGTCTGTTGAATATTGACACTCTGCTTTAAAGAACATTACCCACCATACTTTATGATAAAAAGTGTGGCTACTAGACTTTCTCGTTTGCGATAGCTGGATAGGTGCTTATAATGGTGATGCGAATTCTATTATACAGCCAGTTGAAGTTGTTATGCTAATGAAAATTGCCATCCAGGGCAGTGCATGTCGTGACGATGATTATTCAAAGTTACTTGCGGATTGGTGTTAATAAACAACATTTTGTAGTAGTAGTGTAATTGTGGACAACACTGTATATAATGTCCATAATAAAAATGGTTTACTTATACGAAATTTACCCGGTTTTCTTGTTTCAATTCACGGCCAAAGCCTTCAATCCACCTGCGCGTTTTGTAAGATTGAAATGAAATTTCTTAGAACGTTACGAACCCTTTCCTTTTTTCCTACACATCGCATACTATAACAGACCAAGCCAATAATACCAAACAATAACAGGTATTACATGTTATTGTTGGCATTGTATAGCAATCAGGCAAGCCACTGCAGTCTACGATCATCGGTCGATGAAGAGATAGAAATTATATATTTTTTATATGTGTAGTTTACAAGTCGTTCCATCCTACACGTCTTCCCATACTGTGGTCGCAAGTTTTTCTACAAAGTTACTAAGCTGATGCATTTGCTGGTCTTATACGAAGTCATTATATGTGTACATTTATTTTATGACGTTACTTTACAATCATATACAGACATACAAGAAACCTGAGAATTCTATTTACTTTCATGTAGTTGTATCTAGTGTGTTAAGTACAATATTTGCTGCTTTAAAAGCATTAACGTAATCTCATGTCTTCGCTGTAATGTCATACATAACCCAACAGCTCCAGTGTTTGTGTAATCCCCCACTATCTGTTAGCAGATTAAACTTGGACATTGGAATTCTAAAACAGAACAAGTTGACTTTATTAAACATGGGCATAGTAAAACAAACATTCTCATGTATCAGCTCAGTTCACAACCTAACGTTGGCAGTGTATCCAGGTCAGTCGGCAGCTGAATAAATAGATCTTTTATAAATAACGCGAAAGCGAGCTCTAGATAAAGGAGAGTCGGCCAATTTGTTTGTTAAACGATTGTGTCATTCTGTAAATTGGGCAGAAATTCTCTTCTGAACTAAGGAAGTTGTTATCGGCATAGGCAAAGTTTTGGAACGCTCATTTCACGGTTACTATATTTTCAAAGGTTTCTATTAAATGACTTCAGTTGTCCGAATTAGTAGATGACAAACCTTTCCTTGAGCAATTTTTTATGTCGGTCGCAAGATATCCCAACCTCTTTCTTCCTAACCCCATCCATCAAACTCGGTAACTTGAGACAAAATTCTACTAACAGCACTGACAGTGAAAGATTTTGATGTATGCGAGTAGGAACTACAGAGAGTGTGTAAGCGATACATCAAGCAGGCATCAGTGAACGAGATCAGCGTTTTAAAATTACTTCTCGTGACCGATTGTTGGACGTGTTCTAAGTTCTGAATCTCGACGGGGACCTCAGATATTTTATTTAATTATTGGAACCAACATTGAATACAAGCATTTAGTTTAGTAGCAGTAGAGCTCCTTGTGAAAGAGTTCGTCCAGGGAAGTACTGCCACGCAAGTACTGCATCGCGTATACTTTTTTTTTCAAACCAACGTTTCAGGCCCTTTACAGGTTCCATAGTCCCATGCTCACTGCTGACGGTCGACGTTCTAGTCGATTTAGATCCGAAAAACTAGTTTGATTTCCAATGTATATTAATTATTAAAGCGCTGAGTCAAATAAGATACATAAAACGAATGAAGTGGGCAAACACTATCGTACACGTGGCCCTTGATCACACGGTCCTCGACAAGGGTTTTGTCATCGGTGTCGGCAATTTGCTGGAAATGGATGGAGACGTCAGCTCAACAAAAAGCTTCGATCGATCAGTGATGCCTGCGCGCGCGCATAACAAATGTCACTAACGTCGTGCTTCCCAAACTTTCCGTCACGTTTTGGTCGTTTTCATCAATTGTCACCTTTATTGTTAAACTTTCGAGATGTTTCAAAGTTTGCTATGTCAAAATTATTTCTACTAGTACGTCAAGAGTACGTCAGTTTGACTCTTCAGACTTTGGACCGTTCTTATCGTAAACGGCATAGAGCTAAATTTAAATCTTAAATATGTTAAATCTTAACTATTTGAACTTTCTGAATTGTTTTTATTAATTTTATTTACAATATATTATTATTATTATTATTATTTGCCTATAGTGTAAGTGATGTGATGAAATATGGTGTTGAAGATTTTTTTAAGATTAGAAAGTTTCAAACTTTCTATACGAATCTTTCTTTTCATTATTGCATATAGTGTCATAGAATTGGGAAAGTTAGGCAATCCCTGGCGCGTCGAGATAATGGCTCGGGGAAAAAAGCTCTCGAGGTGAGGTGCAACGGCCTACGCTTCCTCGTTCCCTGTGTTCCCAATATCGTTAACGGGCTTTGACTTTCCGACCAACAAAAAACATTGGAATGCTTTGATTCTCTCATTTGTAGCGACAAATTGGATCGTTCACATTCGTATTGTTTATATTGCGCGTCGTGTCTCGGTTCGCGGTAAATCTTTATGACCACAGGGCAAACAGTCAGATGTTTTGGTCGACCAGACGCTTACCCTCGTCACCGGTCAGCCGGTCGCAAGCTGACGCTGACGGGGCGTCACGGCGCGCGTCCATCAAGTGCCACGCTACGACTCGGTCGAAACTCACTATAAGCCCAGTTTAAACTTGACAGATCCGACCATGATCGATGACGTTTGTGCAGGAATACACCCAAACCTAAATTGAATGAAATCTCATTTATTTTTAGCTCTAACTGACATTGCTACATGGTTGTTTGTTTTCCTTGTACGAAAGTATTAATGTTTAATGTGAAAGAATTAAAGTATTAATGTGGTTAGAAGAGAAAACGTAGATCATAAATTTCCGATCAAAATGAAGCCCTAAATCCCACGACCGTAGTTAACGGCTACTTCAATAAAGCATGAAGCATCTCGCCGCGCGACACCGACCATGAACAATATTAGAACTCCTGTTGTGATGGCACACGACCGGTATTTTATATTTCTCCTATGTTTATTCAAAACACAAGAGATGTGCCATTAGGGACGACTCTGTGACAATTTTGTTTAGTGTGCGGCATAATTGAATAGGATGGGAAGCGCGCCACGCGACCTCGGCACGTTAAGAGAAAATGGGGTAAATGAATGTGTGATGAGCCATTACGCATATTTCACGGACATTATTAAAGGAATCAAAGCTTATTTAGCAAGAGACAGTACCACTAAAAGCCTGTTAATGTGAGGCGTACGTAATGCTTTTGCACTTCTCAGACATTATCTAAATTGTTAAAAGCACTTACGAGCATTGCGAAGAAACATTAAGTCGGTAAAGTTTCACACGTTGTTTCTTTTAAGGGATGACGTTTTGTCAATTGCTCTCTAATGGTGAAAGGGTTGCTCATTACAATCAATATATACTTACAGTTGTTGAGAAATAATGTTCTCGTTTGTTTTATAGGTGAGGCATGCACAACTTTTGCATCAGTGTTTATTTTGGGTCTCCAAAAACCTTTATACACAAAAGAATCGGACCACACACGCGCCCCGGTAGCACTCCCTATGCAAACACGTCCGGCGTCAGCGCCGATATGTACCTGCCAGTTCCCTACTTTTCACTGTGTACGTACCTACTTAGCTTTCTGGGTGCTAATGTCTTTTAAACATGATAGAATCATGATGAAATGCCATTCTTTCCCTCATTAACAATTTGATAGTATTACCTCACTTTCACGGATGAAGTTTTAGTTTATGCTTCCAATCAAAATGTGAAAGTATGCACTTCACTTTGATTTAATTGTCTACTTTTCAATGGCGTCCGTAATCGTAAATTACAGAACATAAATGCATAACTTGAATATGTCATTTTGGCAAAATATTTACAATTGGCATTGCTGTAATTAGGCAGCGTGAAATATAGTCAGAGTCGATTGTGCTTAGATTTGTGACAATGCGTTATTTACGGGGAAGGACCAAAAATAAACAAACTGCGCACAATCGGCCGAATAAATATGGTGGCACAATGCGCGGGCCAGCACGTCATAATAAGGCAGTGGCTTTTGTATCGTCGGTTGTAAATCATACAGTCCTTTGAAGAGAATGGCATGCCATAAATAATGGCCGAAATTCAACTGCGATGCTCTCCGCGGGGAAGTATTTGGTACCCGTGAAGAGAATTCTAATAGCGAAACAAATTAATCAATGGGGTCGCAACAATTCTTAACTTTTTTGCTACGGCCCATTGTAATAAACGTTTATGATCGAAAATACAAGTCAAAGTTGTGACATTTATAAAAGGGGAACCAACTTTAAAAGCGTTTCGATTTATACGTAGCTTAGTTTTGTAGGTAACTAATGCAGCGTAACGTAAACACGTATGATTGGTAAATTGTGTTCCACTGGTTTAATACCGTCATAGTAAAATTAAAAGTGGAGTCGTAAATATTGAACTGTAGCCACTCACAATTTTTATGGGTTCGTAAGAAAGCAATTAAGTTGAGCATTATGATAGAATTAACGAATTTAACGCGGTCGAGGCAGTTACGAGTTGACTCGGTTTTAATGGTTCATTGTACCCCTGAATAAACAAGACTATTCGTAGTTAAATTTGCTTGCACCGGAAATGGGTGCCACTTGAACGTCTCCATCTTGCGTCCAATTCTCCACTGCAGTAGTCGGGTAGAAACTGGAAGCGCTGTCCTTTGTTAAAAAAATAGTTGTGGAAGGTAATGTGGTCACCTCACCTTACTTTACGACCAGTAAATCATGTCAGTTATGAGCTCCTAAATAATAACATTTTATTGGCCACTGTCGCTCTACGATTGACGAATGCCTACTTACGTTTTACTGTCGATGGCGACGTGTAGTGTTTCACGATTTATGTATCCCTACGAAGTTTACTGCTAATGTAATATACTGATGGAATCGATTCGGCTTTGTGAATGCAGTCCATTTTTTTTATTATTTAATAACGAAGTCATTCGAAACGTTGCTACCAATGTAAAAAGTTAATAAAATGTAATATCAGTACAGAGACTGTACTGATATTACACAGTACTCAAACTGACTGACAAACCCTAGTTTGCCACCCTTAGAGGTGGAAATTTTTTTTTGTTCAAATCTAAATGCGACCACTCCTGAGGTACCCTCTTTCCAACAAAAAAAGAATCATCAAAATCGGTTCAATAATGTATAAATACTTATACAAAAAACAGACAGTCGAATTGAGAACCTCCTCCTTTTTTGAAGTCGGTTTAAAAATAAATTAAATGGAAATACATTGAGGTAATAATACGTAATGTACGTATTATATATTTTGTGCAGATTGAATTTGCTTCTTCGCGCAGGAATTTACCATTGGTGACACATTTTTCTTACTTTTATTCGGTTTAGAATAGTTTTACTTATCTTGGCAGTGCGTGTGGTCCTCGAAATGTTGACTAACATTGTATCTTTTTGCACTCAACTGACAAAATCATTAATGTTTCCGGGTGACATGAATTGATTGAGGTCTAAGACTGAACACGTTTCAAAATGAATTTGTATGTTTCGCAGCATGTTACAAAGATGGGTCGAGCCGGTGTCGGAGCCGGTCCCCCGCGGCGTTGCCAGCCTGCTGCGAGGACCCGCATGTCCCGAATTTACATTCTGAATCCCAATAAGGGTTATTGTGATGCTTTTCTGAGCCTCTCCCAATGGACTAGATAATGTTTAGTCACTTTCAAATCAATAAAATGCGCACAAATTTGTCACTGTGACGACGGGGAACTATTCTGTCTTTTATATCGCGCTTAGGTACTGTTTACTTATGTAAACAGTAAGCGCGATGCACAAATTTACACTGCTTTTGTATCTTCAAACTGGTCGTGTTCAAATTTATTTAAACTGAAATGTTTATATATTTTTGAGGGCAATCTGACTGCGAGACCGGTTGTAATAGCGGCGTAGATGCGGTGTTAGGTTTCTTGAGTGATAGCGTTAAAACACCATTTTAAATTAATTTGGTTTTTATTTGTTTAATCTTGTTGGAAAGTTGTAAAAATTAACATTGTAAATATTTCGTTTGGTTTTCTGCATAATGCGTTACGTTATTAGTTTTCGATGCGTGGGTCGTAAAATCATCGATGTAGAGCTGTTGCTTCGACTGAAGTCTTGGCTCTTGGTTAAATAAACATCGTGACACCCTCGCGAGTGTCGAACGGCAGAAGTTGTTGAATCAGAAAATACACTTTTGGGAAGCAGTCGTACTAAACAAATATTGATCGAATCCGTTCGGAGGTGCTCGTGGGCTAATATTTGGACACACTGCAGTGGTCGTTATTACTCACTTTATGTGGTCATCACACTCTGGAATTAAAAGCGTTTTGTACTCGTCTACCTAAAACAATCCTTCCGATCCCATCGAAGACAGTACTTTGGACAAATAAACCAGGAACACTACACTTGCGATTGGGTTAAATTTTATTTCTGGCTTAGTCAACGCGTCCGTTCTCCAATCGCATTAATGGGAGTCTGCGTTTATTTAACCGCTCGTAACTGTTCAGGCGCCGAACACCTCGTCTCGTTCCTCATTATATTGCCCATCAAAACCATGTCAATTCTCACAAAACCTGATTGATTTATGTTTCGATGTCAGAATGAAAAGAAATAGGTATATTTTTTCTCAATTTTACAATATCATGTGACGGGACGAACAAGTCGTGTGACTGGTGGTAAGCTACACGCCTGTCCATAACAGTTACTGTGCCACTCAGAGCTTTAAATCGCAAAGATCCGACGGGCCCTGACACTGCATCTGTCACCCTGAGACATAAGTTGACAAGTCTCATGTGCCAGTAATTTCACCAGCACCCTTACCCTTCAAAACCGGAACGCAGTAATGTTCACATTACTGCTTGGCGGCAGAAATAGGTAAGGTGGCAGTACTTCCTTTGGCGAACTCTTTCACAAGGAGCTCTACTTCTACTAAAATATAGTGTAATATGTATAGTGCAGTAAGGTTTTTGTATAACCAATTTATAAATTGGGCATCTATTCAGATTGTAATGCGATCTAACTTACCTGGGGTCGTTAGGTTAATTGTCTCGGTTGATGGCATCGCCGGATCCGTGCTCGCATTACCATGAGTGTCCCTTGCGCGATTGCATCTCACCGCAGTCGTGATCGCAGGGAAAATACTCAATTGCGCTCCGCAGTCACGTTTTTACCTGCAATGAAAGAACAGCTCACAAACCATGCAAATAATGCACAATAAAAGTCAATAGGCGAACGCTGCAGCTGCAATTTCATTTTAATTTTATAACATTTGACATGAATTCTGGAAATATTGCTTATTGTGGACAAAAAGGATACAAAATGACATTTTAGTATTTGAACTTGGCGCCTTGAGGTAAGGCAATAAAAAGAGAATTGCAACACACGCGAGGTGTTGGCCCGACATCCTCACAAACACTTATAACTTTTGCTTATTACATATTTAAATTCGATTCTGAGGAAGGAATCTTTTTAAAAATCGTTTTGCGGACGATACGATGTTTATACTTTATTGCATTAAGTATGTGTTATTTGCAAACATCGGATGCCTGAACCTCAACTGCCTCCTACCAAATATTGATGGATAGTGGTCCCATTCAAATATGAAGAAATATTCCACGTTTATTGGGTTTCACTCACTTTCAGTTTACCGATTTCAATTACAATAAGTAGTTCCACAAACGTTTGAGGTCAGTTTTTTATAAAAAAAAATATTTAAAAGATTTAAGGTCGGTGGTTTTGCGCTAGAATGGTCTAGTTGGTTGACTTCGCAACCCTAGATCATTCATTAGTAGCGACATCTAATAGCAGTTCAACAAGGTACCTCATTAAAAGGTTTATAAATGCCATTCTTTAGGCTGCCTCTATTTTGTTCGTTCGTTTAAATCGGATGCATTTTAAAATTTTGTTCGATCGCCGTCGCTGTTCATTTGAATTTTATTTTCGTCTCTCGCTTTGCACTGTTTGTTTTTTGAGTCCAACCGTTTAACTGATCGTAGTTTTGCGTCGCGTGGTGCAAATGCGGTTTTTATTTTCCGACTGCTTACGCGGTGTCGTGACTTAAGGGATTTTTTAACGGCATTAAAAGAACAAAACGGTTCGTGTATCGTGCAGTTTGACCTTTATCTCGGGAAGTCGGTAGCAACTAAACAAAAGTAGCCTGTCTAATTGTAATGGGTAGCAGCCAGGTGGAATAATGCCGGGTCTCGCCCGAAGGTTTTATAAAAAAGAAAAAGGGCGTGGCGCGGCCAAGATTCTGTTTGTTTTCCACTTGGCTTTAATCGACGCCGAAAAGTGAATATCCTTGGTTAGCGTCTTTAATTCTGATTTATGGACACCGCATGCTGTTATTATGAACCAGTGGTTATATGGTTATATTTACCGCAATGGGTTGATTCCCCTCGTGCTCAGTTCCCAGCTCCCAGCTCGTAATATCAATTAACTTGATCATAATTTATATTTACATGTACATATATCAATGAACATCATTAAATAAGCTGTTTCGTTTGAATTCTTAATTCGTTTACTTTCAACATCATGGTACCGTGAACCGTGTAGGGTCAAATTCCCAGAGAACGTGTTTGGTCTGGTAACGAGGCATTGTTGAAGATATCTCGCCATCTAATTTTCATACAGCAACCACCCAAGGTAAATCACCTGCTGCAAAGATTGTTCCTAGTGATATCTTATAATGTTTGTTTTAACAAGCTCATTTCGTGGAATAAACGAAGCTTGTTAACAATTCAACCAGAGGGAAATTGATTTCAATTATCTCTCTTCGAGTCAACTTCACTCTCTCTCAGGTTGGTGGTAATTCAAATTTGGCTGGTTATGCGGTGCTTGTTGGGATAATACAAGCAATCCATCTCGGCAGTCGGCTCGCTGATGGATCAGTGATGGAGATCACGACTGGTTTCTTTGTTGTTTTGCTTTGTTGATAAACGCGCTACGCCGCGGCCCGCCCGTTCCGCCATATTAGTACCTTGTTACGTTCGAATAGGCTTGTTACGAGGTTAATAGGTTTCGGCTGGGTGATGATAGTTTTGAGAAGTGGCATAGGTTTTTCTTTTTTATAATATCAACTAAATTTGGTTGGGTTACAAAATTGAAATTGACTTTAGGAGTAACAAAGCAAAGAAAAGCAGAGTGTATTTGCCTGCCTTTGTGGAGGCTATTTGTTGCATTCACGTAAACGTTACCAGATTTCAAATACATTTAAAAGATTAAGTGTAGTCAGATAACCTCTTGACGTGTCTTAATGTTAATCATTTCAATACGTATACTTATTGGTGAGGTCGAAATCCTAAGAAGAAATGAGCGTAGGTTTCAAATGTAGTGTGTCGATAAGATCTACGGACATGTCGCATTACAGAGTGCGCTCGAGCTTTCACCGACCGTCAGCGGAGACGCTCGATGGGCGCGTGTTGTGACAGCCTCCACGATATACTCAATGTTTATATGCGCGCGCGCGCCCGCCATGTTTGTTTTATCTCGATCCATCGTTCCTTCGTGTTAATAAATGTCTTGTATTGGATGAAAACCTTATCTTCATTTCTTCCATCAATATTTTAATGTTCTTCGTATGTTTTATTTGGACATTGGTTATAAATAATAATGGATCCTTCAGGGTCGTTAGATCAAAATTTAAGATCTCCACGTACTCACGTGTTCGTGTAGGCAGTTTTTGTTGGCTTCGTTTTTTGTCAGCGTCAGTTGTGTGGGTCTCATTTTTATTGGGGTTTTTAACAAGGGTCGCGGGCGCTCGTACGCGTTGGTGTATATTTTATATTCAAAACAGATGTTATCCTGCGACGATGGTTTGGAAATTAATTGAAATTGTTTGTTTGTTATTCGATTCGAATCACACGCTTATTTAAACATTCCCACATTATTGTTTACTTTAGCAGGTGTAAATTGCTTTTTGGTTCAAGATAGGACTTTCTAATTGCTACAGATATGACCTTTCGGTACAATCTGTCTACTTTCCGTGGGTGTACTGTTTAGACTGACAATAGTCTTTCTCTCTCTTTTGATGTCACAGAGATTACGTGGTTGCGGTCTAGTGGGCAGTACATTACGGCTAGTTAGCGCGGGCGGCGCGTCGAATCGGTCCGTCGCACTGCACCGCATCGACGCGCATTGTACGCTCCGGAAACAGACCCACCGTCACCCGCCCGACGATAACTCACAGCGGAAATCACGGAAATCCGTATAATTAGATCACTAATAACAGGGTTCAATCATTACCAAAAAGGTACATCAAACACAAACCACAATTAGCTATATACGATGGTATTGGTAATTTGCGTCTTCGAAAAGTGGTTTTGGTTATAGAGTGCGTGGCATGGTGCTATAATTCTCGCCTGGAAAACACAATTCTCGCACTCCGAAACTCAAACTACATTTTACCCGGCGAAAATGCTTTATGATATTCAAAATTTTATTTTGCAAGAGTTGAAAAATAAGAGAGCTCGACGGGGCACCGGAGGGCACGCCGTGCTTACGCCGTCCATTTTGCTCTCTTGATCTTTTTGCCCATTGTTTACTTTACGGGCAATGTATAAAATTTTATGATTTCCATCAGGCAGATACGGTGTAAATTATTTTCTGAACGGCTGCCAACTCGATAATTCCTGGCAATACATGCGATTATTTTCGATTGCCTCTAATTTATGAGACGATGGCGCGGTGTCGTGTTCGATCGCTGGTTTCAATTTGTGCTCGATAGTCTCGTTGGTATGACGCTATTCCTGTGAAATTTTAATGAGAATTGTTAACATGATACGTAGGTGTTTGTCAGGTGTAAACAGCGCGCGTCGAGCACCTCCTGCCGACGACGCTCGTTTCTCTAAGAGCCCTCCACGAGAACTCTCAGTAAACTGCTCTTTCGCACCCTTGCATGTGCAATTTTGTTTTAAACAATAGCATGGCATTCGTGTACCGTAATAAAAAATATTGTAATAAAACTTCATAACGTTCATAAGATTCAAAGCAAATATCAGCCTGCTTCTGTCATAGAGCTTTAGACTGTTACATATCCTCCACATAATGTAGTGTGGCATTCGGATAATATTTGGTGAACGTTATTTGACAAGCGTGTTCGTGTGTTTTGTTATTGGACACCTCCACTCGGCACATAGTTTCTATTTGAGCTGCACTGATAGGCCATGGGAGCTTTTAGAAATAGGACCATCATTTGTTGGCACATCTGTTGCTTAGCGATATTTTCTCAAAATAAAAAGTGCAGTAGCTGCAACGATAATGCTGGTTTATCATTAGTTTATCGCTGAACGATAAAACAGTCAAATATAAATCATGTACATTAAAGGCGATAATAAATCGATTTTATATAACGTCAGCGCTACCACGACGATTGCCTGTAAGTACTAATCTGGCAGATAAGATGGAGCATGTTTGGCGTTGTTTACTAGTCATGCACATGGGTCGACTCGGTTATTGGATTTAAACGCTGGAAGGTACAAAATTCATGAGGGTTTGTGCTGGGTTGCGTTGAGCAATCCCGCAACATTTACAAACATGTCACGATTCCATTCGTGCTGTGGACTTGTGTTTTTTGTCAAAATATCCAACGTAGAGCACTGCTATTCATCACATCGCGACCAGCGTATGCCACTTGAGTTGTCGAGTGAAATGGGTGATTTTTTCCATAGTTTCAAATGGGTCTTGGATTGAGTTTCCTATATTTGCTCAGCCCAGTGAGGCTGGTAATTTAATGGTTCGATGTGGTTGTTGCGATATCTCGGAGCTATAGCGGCAAGTAGGGCTCTAGTTGCGGAGCTTGCGGTCCGCAGGCGACCACGACTGTAACATGATACCGAGATCACGACCTTTAATAATACCACGAGGTTTTTATCAAGAAGATTGTCCAGTTTTCTATTCCTATTTTGGGTCTTTCTGTCTTTCTCCGTTAAATTAAACTTTGCCCATCTAATGTTACTATTTCCACCTGCTTGGCACCCTGCTGATATAAGATTCAAAGCGGATAGAACAGGTCGACCATATCTTTCGAAATTTATTGATGGGAACGCTGTGCTTGTTACCATATTGTTAGAAGATAGTAAGTATTGAGTTGCATAGAGGATGACGGGTAACGTTACTGTTTATGATAGTTTTCAACACGATATTGTGTAGTAAACAAAGCAACGGCACCAGGAGCACATAACTCTATCAAAGTTAATTTCCTCCGAGCACAAGCGGGTGCGTTGCACGTGACATCATAAATTTAGTGAAGACACCGCGTGTTTCATTTCGCGAGCATTCGCCGACCTGCGAAACTTTTGAATGTGAGCATAGATAATCAAAACAATGTCATTGTTTTCGTGTGCTCATTATAATGTTTATTATTTGCGATATAGTGCAGCGACAGGTTGGTGTTTTAGGGATATGTTGCATCACCGGTAACGTTCGCTTCTGCCAGAGAATAAATCCATCGTCGCACCACTTACAGGGTGGGCCTATCGTAAACAGGTAGTGTTTATTTTATTACACACTTATTTATTGATCGTTAACATGTGTATGCACAGATAATGGCCAGAAGTACATACTATACAAAGTGTTTAATGAGAGTGTATGGATATTTCCTTGTCATAAATAAACATCTACAATACTAGACAATAAGTAAGCACAGTGCTAAAGTTCACAGCTAATTATACTAAGTTAAAATTGATGGACTTGGTTTCCGTGTCACTTCGGATAATTAAGCGGGAGCGCCCTAGTAAACATGTGGGATTCGTGGGATTCGTGAAGCAAAAAATCAGGAAAAGATTTCGACTGTCAAACTAATTCTGCAGGATTAGCCGGTGTGCCGGAGCCGAGGGCACGCGGGCAAAGAGCGACATCTATCAGTGCAGATGAGCGACTCTGCGATATTTATAACTTGTGTATTTGCTAATATAGCGCTGCGCTCCTATATTGCCATCGCCACTAACGATATATATAAAATTTCACCAGAAATAGCGAGCAAGAGAGGAGTAATACATCGGAACCATAGTTCCAGGTCTTCGAATAGTGTGAAAAACTTACGTAACTAATTTAGTGGACGCGCAACGGCATGCTTGTCGTACTTGCGACGATTATACCCGAATTAATCGCCCATTTTCATGTCCATTTCTTTACAAACGACCACTTATAAAATTTTATTTCTGTATACGTGAAATACACAGATTTTTTGATAAGACAAACGATTTGTTTGACACGTAGTGGTCATAAAATAAAAATTTACAATTTGTTTCACCCTAAAAACATTTTAACAATCTTTGCGGCTTCTGTACCTTTGTAGCTGCAGCTTTGTAGTTCACTGTACAGATTAATTATGTCAATTAATTTAATGAATCTACGTGTAATTGCGTTACTGTATAATTAAATGGTGTGAGTGAGAATATACACGGGGCGGGTTAAATGGTATGTGTAACAACTGCGGCGGTGAAGGATGGTGGCGATTATTACGTGCATTATCCGCCCCGAATTTCGCACCCTTCGCACCCTTACAATATGATCCTTACTTGCATCTTGATTTTTGTTTGAGGAAACCCGCAGCCGTTTGTAATAATGGCTCCAAGAAAACAATTATTTAATGAAGCACGCCCAAAGAAATCACTTAAGTAAATACAATCTATTAAAATAATCGTGTTTGTTTATCAAATGAACTGGTGATGACCCCGAACAAAGATATAAAGGTCGTGGAATAGTGCCAAAAAGGACTTTTAAGAAAGATTGATAGTCAATCGTGTTAAATTTGCCGACTCATAAAAAGATATAAAAGATCTTGATTAATTAGTCTGAGGATTTTATAGCGTCTACTTGAAGCTTGTGCGTAAAAGGACGGCGCCAGCTTACCAGTAAAGTGCATCGTGGACCTTCATCTGAAACATTTAATTGTTTCTTCAAGTAATGCTTACAAGTTGTCTAGATTGTGCAGTGCACTAGATTCCGGGCGTTGGACTTAAATGATATACTTCATTTAACACGACCTAGTTCTTTAAAATTATGTTTGCTTATACCAAGTACTCGACAACTTTACTATATATATATTGTTATAAAACGATAATCTATTTGTTTTGCATATTCATACATTGAAAATGTGAACACGAAAAAGGAAGGAGGGTTAAAACAAAGGGCGCAAAGCTTCTTCACGCCTTCCCTTACGCGGTCTTTAATTTAGCTGCCTTTGTGCGTGTATTGAAAAATGCTCGCCATACAAGGGCAAATCTTGTTAGGGACAAAGCCCTACAGACAGATAGCTCTATAGTAAGGGATCGTGTTACCTACCTCACTTCCGGAACGGTGACTTCGAAAACCTCAAAGTTTTACACCTGAATACACTTGTAAAGGTCTTTTTCGACAAATGCTATTACACAATTTGCAACGGTCCGATTGCTGGTTACATCCGACATAATACGGGGTTTACACGCGACTTAAAATTGCGATGATAATTTTGGTGGTAGACAGGATTCCTTTCAACGGCTGTTGCGGCCTTTTTGCATCAAAGAGTCTTTAATCTTGGTTGATTCAAACTCTGACGATTAACATAAATATCAAGAACAGTCACACGGCTGGTGCACGTTGCCACCGATGACACGGCCCTGACGCACGTGTCTCCCAATAGCAACGCTTTATAGTTGTTTACTGCATTGGACAAATTACACAGAGGGCCGTGTCGCAGATTTACAACCGGCTAATTTCGTCTACACATTCTGCCTCTGCGCTATGTAAACTACACTAAAGCTGTGCTCACTATGACATTCAGAAATAACTAGGTGACAGTCATTTTGTTTTTACGAACGGTACGATAAATTATCTTAAATTAAATTTTATCGTTATGAAAGTTTTACTTTGTCTGAATTCAATGTGCCGTAGAGATGTTTAAGATTTGAATAAGATGATACAAAATTACTTTTTCAATCGTGCACGTCGCCTTATTAAATTTCTTTTATAAAGAGTTCCAAGCGGTACTACTACAATAAAACTGTCACCATTGCAACATGTTACCTAAATACGCGTTTTATGCATTCCCGAAGATTTTTACGACTCATTCTATGCTTTCTTAACACATTGTACGTTTTATGATTACCATTATCATCAGAAGCCATGGGATGTGGCAACGCTGTAAAATGTTGAACAGTTGTTGATCTAGCGGTTTTCCGTTCAACCTTTTTATTACTTGGTGCATTCTTTCCCTATCATAGCATCTGCAGGTATGCAACGTGTGGGTGCAATAATAAACGACATTTTTTACCCGCCGCGTCGAGTTTGTGACACTCGACGGATTCGAGTGCATAACTCCGCACACCTCTTTTGCACTTTTGTTTTATTTTCTTGCACGCCTCGTCCGCATAATTCCACAATAATGCCGCTGTTATACCCTAAAATCTTTATGCCTGACGCCTCGCCAAGAGGGGACTTTCTATACGAATATCATCGTCTATTGTGCGACGGTCTACTTTATTTCACGACGAATGGGGTTTTTTGTCGAGTGTAATGAAGGTTTTATTCGAATGGTGCCAGTATTGTAAGGAACACGCGATTTCTCGTGTAAGATTCTTGCACATAATCATTTAATATTTCACTACCAACCCCCTATTCACGAAGATGGGTATGAGGTGAAATATCTCAGCGATTTCCACGTATTTCGAGGAATGGTACGAGTACCATGACTTATATTTGGTTAGATAGTGCACTTTAAAAAAGGTATATGGGGTTTGTAAGGATACTTGAAATATATTTTAAAAGAATCCACGATAAGGAATAAAAAGCGCCGTTAGTGTCTTCAGAAATTAGTTTGAATAAGCAACAAAAAGCGGTCGTCGAAGGAGGCGGGTGCTGAGTGTCGGGTGCCGGTTATCTCTAGTTATTTGTCGTATCAAGTGGTTTTCTTCTTTTTGCCGCCGCCGCATCAAAGGCGCCGCATACGGTAGCCGGGTCTTGCCACTTATTACCTTTGTGGGAATGCAAAAGAATCTCTTCTTACGTCACATCTTTATTGCCTCATCAGAATTCGTAGGTGCTTCTCGTGCCTCGCATGTCTTGACTGGGTGGTCATTAAATCTTAATCTGATTCAGAGTTTGATTTCACAGAAACAATTTATTAACAAGTTCTCGAATTGTAATAATATAAGTTTACTGCTTTTTAAATGTCCCTTATAATTATATAGATTGTTATCCAATTACTGTCGGTTTTTTTTCTAAATTTTTTTTTATTATTCTGGTCCGCCTTGTCTTTCCGAACTCGTTCTTATATTCTTTTTTTTCAAACTGAGCACATACCATTAAAGTGCTACCATAATACACTTAATCGTATCTTATCAAGAGTTTAAAATAATTTCCACTAATTAACAAGTGTTATCGGACTAATTTGTCGAGTGAACGATCCCATTTGCGGTTGATCGAGTCCGGGGTTGCATAAATATGCATAAGGTGATAACTACTGTTGAACAAACACTATCTTATCTATAAAAGTATTTAGATTCAAAGACTTTAACAGTACTCGTAATTTGCGTACTTACTTTTAATGTGTCCCACTTCTACAAACTTCCCATCTCTTCACTTATCTCAATCATATGCCATTTCCTGACAGTTACTCTGATGGTCGTCAAGACTATTACACCACCGTCTCACGATTGTACCGCCTTTACCTGCTCAGTATGCATGCATTTCCAGATCATCAGTAATATAATTAAAGGCTTTTTTTCTCGTTAGAGATATCATCTTGAATAAACAAATAAATGTTAACGTCGTCACATTTATTAATTTTATTGCACCCATAACCCATTTGCATGTTTCTGTAGCGTGGATACGCATAATTTGGTCATCAAAGTTGGTCCACTTGTTGTTGAATTTTGGTTCGCCTTTGTATCGCATTGATCGGTCGATGGATTCTGATCACATATATAGGCACTGTTATATACAAAAATGTACTCGACAAAAACATATATCACTCTTTTTAAAAGTGACGATCCAAGTTTTGTTTCAGTAAATTCTGGTTCTGTAATTGTGTTGATAAGTCTTCATATCTCAAAATAATAGAATAAAGATCGTTGAAATTATTACATTAAACATTATTAACATTCACACAATTATAGCTAAAACCCACAACCTTGTTTAGGTAGGATGTCAATAATTTACGATAATAGTGTTAATAAAGAGTGCCATAACCGCGGGATGGCAGCAACGAGGTCCTGGCTAAACCGGTCATAATATTGAAACTCGTTTTGAATATCTAATACCAATATCAATATGTTATACGGAATATCGAGGTTTTACTGTAAAATTTAAAGAAATACGTAAGCCCCTGAAAGTAACGTAAAACTAATATCTCTATATGGCGTTGTGTCACAGCCTAAAAACACGATTTTGTTGTTAGAAGAACAAAAGAAATGCTTAATCAGGTCTAATATCGTCGACAATATGGCGGAGATTTTTTTTACAACAGTATACGAGAAAGCATCGATTTTTTTGGTGTTAATGATGGACCAAAATATATGTACAGATATAATTAAATCCAGCAGTAAACGTTGCAGGTTGTTTTTGAATTTCAATGTTTTCTCATCGGATTTGAAGCCTGTTTTAATTTGGTGTTGAATTTTAATAAGCAGAAAAATTATAGCCTAATCCTTATCGATTTTGGTAACATTACTGATGTTTGCCGCCGCAGCATCCTGTTTGAGGGATAATGGCGAAACGTAGGTAGAATGGTTATTTTAATAAGCTTGTTAAGTTATTTCTCAACACATATTGCCTGTTATGTATCGGGGATCACAAAATGACTTTATTCCAATAATTCTTTGATACGTTATGAACGAGGTCATCATTTAGTAAATTATAATATAAATTCCACACCGCCGTCATTGCACTGCTTCTCTGCTTACGTTATTCGATTAGAGTAATAAAAATGCAATGTAATGTGTGGTACTTCATATCGACCACCTTGTGGTCTTTGCTTATTGATCGAAAATAAGACAGTTAGGTTACTGTTTCAATGCATTCGTCTTTGTAACTTGCAACTCCTGCGTATATAGTTGCAGGCTACGTTTTATTTTATAGTAGAATCAAATACTTCTTTAGCCACTTCTGTTATCATTGTTTCATTTCGGATAATATACCTACTACGAATTAAGACAGACCGGGTTCCTGTCATCAATGTCACTGCTGCTATGGTGTTTACTTTAGGTTTTAGTGAGACCTGTTAATAATTTTGCGTCTGTTTTCAGTCTAATTAAATTATACAGCAACTAAGATTTCATTTATCCAATACTACAATACCTACTACATAATTCTTAATTTAGGCTGACCTTTCAGCTTAAATGAAAATTTTGTAGCACCTCTTTCAATTTACCTTATTAATCCATGAAATGGGTTCCCATGATTTGTGAACAGGTGGCTCAGGAGTTGTGTTGCGGCATCATTGATTTCTTTGATCTCGCCGCTCGCTTTGTACGCTTGGGCATCCAGTTTTTTGCCAGTTATTGTTGATGGATGTATTGATCTTTCCATCCTTAGATCTGTTCAAACTATGGCAGATCCTAAATCGTCACCAGACTGTCGGGCGTCGAATATCAATTAAATTATTCTGAAGTTGGTAACGATATTTACGAGATGATATTATGTGCCAAAGCGTAAAAGCTGAACATACTAGAAACATTTCATTGCCAAGCTAACGGCCAATTGTGATAATGTGGCGAATTATGGCTTGAATATATGCAACGCCACCTAACAAATCATTCACCGAAATTTAATCACCGAAAACTTTCGAAAACGTGCCTTCGCAATATGATAATTCTTTTGGTCAAGTTCTTAGTGTTGCCGAAGCACATTAATTCATTAAGCGGTGTTAGATATTCCATTCAGATCAAACGATTTGAATTTGATTAATAAATCTGCCAAGGCCTTAAAAGTTGCCGGCTCGCACGAGTATTTATAAACCTACATAATTTCTGCTAGTCGTTCATTACACCTTGTTATATCTTTAGACGTCTTAATCGTTTTAAAGATGGAAACCCAAAACGTTTAAATTTCATTATTTATTTCTATTTACGTTCATACTTTCACGATATTCTGTTGATGCCATTTCTGTTCAACATTTGCATTATACCTAGTAGTCGCGTTCTTATTTGCATTATATGCCCGACATTTTAGTTATAGTATTGTGATATATCCATATCAACACTTAGTAGCAGAAGAGCTGCTTGTGAGAGAGTTCCAGGGAAGTACTGCCACCGTACGTATGTCTCCAAGCAATAGTGTGGCCATTACGGCGTTCCGGTTCAGAAGGGTAAGGGTGCTGAAATTACAGGCACATGGGACTTTCGACTTATGTCTCAGGGTGACGGGCGCAGTGGTAGTGCTCCTAAGAGTTTTGCGATTTCAATGTCTGCGTGACACTGCAACTGTTATAGACAGGCCTGTCGCTTACCAGATACACAACTTGGTCGTCCCGTCATCGGTCAGTTGGTATCATAAAAAAAAATCACTTCCATATTTAGTGTTTTTGAGGTTTTGACAAATAAAACTATGTTTCTTTTGTCTCCAGGTCTCACAGCAGAGCTATTCTACGTAAGAGACGGGCAGATCAACTTCTACGCCTTGAAGTACGTCGTACCAGTGCCGGCCACTATTGGGGAACTCCATTTTACTTGGCAAAGTCTTGCCCGAAAACCGGTAAGAATTACTTCTATGGAATTCAGATTTAGTCCTAATGATCTGATGAAAATTGGTAATAGTGATCTACCCAATGTCTCAAGTGTATGCAGAGAAAGGCATAAGGAAATCATATTGATTTTCTATTTATATTACTTCTGTAAAATTTTATTATATGAAAAAAATTGGCTCAAATTGAGCCAATTTTTTTCAATTGCTGCGTTATCTTACTAACTGATTCAAGATGTCGTGAGGTGAATGACTGTTTGATAAAATAATCTATTTAGACTTGTAATTAATAGTGTCACTATACTGATTGATTGGGACCATTTAATTAATAATCATTGTGAACTGAAATAAATCTTTCTTATCATTGGGACCACATGTGCGAACAATAAATACCGATAAATAATTCTCAGAAGCCAATTTCATATTATGTAATAGGACATTTTGTATGTGCAACAGGATGACAATTTGAATAACAACAAGTCTTCAATGTAATGATGCCCGCACAGGGACTTTAATTGCACAATTGATTGGTCAAAACAATCGCACTATTATGGTAATCACATGCATGAGCTGCATAGGAAATCTAAATCCATCGATTGTATTATATTGTCTGAATATAATTCCATCCATCGATTGAGTTATACTGTCTGAATATAATTCCATCCGCGAGTTATTCATTTCGACACACCGGACGTTTGCCACAAACAGAAATCAAAACTAGCTTTTTATCGTATGTTTTATGGAAAAACAATCCTCGCCAGAACTCTAGGTGGAAGTAATTAACTCGGAGAAGAGAGGAAAGTTTATTTTTCCAAGAATCGTCGAGCGCGCCGAGGTTCTCAACGGGCGCAGGCCCGCAAACAAGCCATTCTTATGGTAATGTACCACGAACCGTATCTGAATTTAGATAGCTCGTAAAATAGTTCCCGATAACAATATCATTATCATCGAATCGGCTATCTTGTCTGGTAGTTACTTATCGGCTTTAATGCTCGTCGTTCGATTTCTATGATTGATCATTTTATTTGTGAATGTACCCAAACCCGATGTGCTTCGTTATCTTTGTTTATTTCATATTATTAGTCTACCAGTTTCGAATCGCTTTCTATGCAAATACTCTCAATGGAAACACGACGCGCCACTGTTTGTTTACCCCGCATCCTGCATCATACCAAATATTATGTGCATTTATTTATTTTACCCGCAGCCGGCGGCATACACAACTAAGTTGTTCCCAAAGAAATATACTTGGATACATTGAATTTTGATCTGGAAGTCGACGACGACGCGCACTTTACATATCCACCAGTCGGGCTACAAAAGAGGCATCTCAAATGCTCTCTACAAACAAGTTCGCTGAACTTATCAATACACGTTCTGCTTATTTAGGACTGTATTGGCAAGTCATAAGAATACTGACATGAGATAATAGGATTTCGTAGAGTTTCGGATTAGCTGTGTGTCCAAATACCTTCAAGGCTTGAGTGGCGTAATTTCTTAAGATTAAAATAGGTACTTTCGGGTTTGAAATTCTCGCGACGCGCAAAGATTTACAAAGCAAATATTGCAGTCAATTGTTTCTTGTCGCGGCGGCAGTGCGGCGTTGCAGTGGCGAGTGGCGATCACGCTCCCGCCTGTTATCAGCATCTCGGCGAGCTTTGTGCGGCCGTACTATCACCGCCGCCTGCGTCCTGCGCCCTTGCGCCACTACTACACTCCGTTATTTACCCGGCGGCGCCTTTGACTAGGCAAAACAAATATTTGGTAACTGGTTAACTAGCGCCGATAAGCGATCGCGCCACTATTGCATTGTCTGTACTCACCGACTGTCGAGTGATAATATTTAATTAGCGGCTTCGCTGTCGCACCTACGCGGTGCGCCCTTTACGAGCCGCGACCGCGAGCCTCCGCTGCATGTCTGATGCAACGGACAAAGAGCCCGCGGCGAATATTGTTTGTTTTACCATTCCAAGCGCCGCTCGATGATTAGTCAGATTATAATGAGCGTATCATGATCATAATATTTAACTACCTTCCCATCCTTTTCGATTCGATGTAGGTCTGTTGAACACGTTGCAGCTATGTTACAAATTACAATACATCCACGTCAGCCGCATAAGGGAAACATAAAATTCTTGGTTGATTCAAAGCTGTCTATATGCAAATGTTGGCCATGTTCGAGATTTGTACCTAGAAGCAGTAGTTTATGTCGGTTGTCGACATACATTTATCCCGTAAAGGAGCGAGACTCGTGCTCAACCGCGGTTTCTTCGACATTTGATCTCGGGTGCCGTGATCCATCTGCAGGCTGGTTAGGCGTGCCGCTGTCCGTCAATCGCACGTACTCACTGTTACAGTTACATCACGACGTGCTCGGGCCGTTAGGATGTAGGTACAACATGCATTTCAAATGAGTCGCGCATAATGATATTACTAAACACATAATATTCTTTTCGTTGTTGCAGTTACCGTACGAATTAGTCGTGGACGTTCTGTCGCATCCAGAGGCGATGCACCCGCCGACTTTCAACATCTCCGACAAAGGTCAAGTACCAACGGAACCACAAACATGGCGAATCGACTTACCTTGTACGCATACAGTTGCTGCAGAAGTGGATATAATTATCACGCTTAACGTCTCTGCTGGTCCGTCGTCTACCACACTTAATTTCCGTCGACGAAAAATTTGCCTTAAAGAAACTCCGACGCAGCAAATTAGAGTAGACACTGCTCCCCATGCTTCTACATCAGCTGATATATTTTACGCGGGAGTAGGATGTGCTGGCGGAGCGCTTTTGATAGCGGCCGTTGGCGCAGCTGCTTGCAGAGCACGAGCGAGGAAACTTCGCCGTACTAGGAGCGATGAACAAGACGCACATGCTTTCCTACCAGACTCCTCGTGCAAGTCCGCCGCCAGCTATACCAGCTACCGCCGACCTGCTTCTCTACCAGCAGCAGCAGCTGAGGAGCGAGCCAGAGACCTGCAGCAGAGAATAGCTGAGTTAACTATCCAAAGATGCCGAGTTAGACTACGGTCTGTGGCAATGGAAGGCACCTTTGGCCGTGTTTACAGAGGAACTTACGCAGATGAAGATGCAAGGGAACAAGAGGTTCTCGTGAAAACTGTGGCTGAACATGCTTCTCAAGTACAGGTAAATATGTCGTCGTAAACATTTTTAAAATAAGGTACGGGTAATAATTTAATAAGCAAAACTAACTATGTTATTGTTTGTTATAGGTATCATTACTTCTTCAAGAAGGTTGTATGCTCTATGGACTGCACCACGAACGCGTTCTTTCCGTTCTCGGCGTCAGCATTGAAGATCAAACTGCTCCATTTCTTTTGTATCCTTGGGGAGCTAGTTGGAGGAATTTGAAGCAATTCTTGTTGGCTTGTCGCGGAGTCACGATAGGAGGTGCGGCTGGAGGAGCTCCTCCACCGCCATTAACTACTCAGCATGTTGTTCGAATGGCCCTACATGCCTTAGATGGCTTGGCTTATCTACATTCTCAGCATGTCTTACACAAGGATATAGCTGCTAGGAATTGTGTGTAAGTAATCATACGATTTAAATTTTTTATCTTGTTTTATTTTGTCATAAATATTTGAGTTACTTAACTATGATTTTATTCTACAGTGTAGACGAAAACCTACGAGTGATGATAGCCGACAACGCGTTGTCAAGAGATCTCTTCCCTGCAGACTATCACTGTTTAGGTGACAATGAGAACAGGCCTATTAAGTGGCTAGCTTTAGAAGCACTGACCAAGAGGCAATTCAGCCCAGCTGCAGATGTCTGGGCCCTAGGAGTGTTGCTATGGGAGCTAACGACGTTAGCCCATCAGCCGTACGCTGAAGTGGATCCATTCGAGGTGGCCGCGTACTTGCGGGACGGCTATAGATTGCAGCAACCTGCGAACTGCCCTGATGAGTTGTGAGTATTTGCATACTATCTGATATATTTTGTCTATTTAGCGTTCTCGGTTTGATGTAAACTTCCTCGCGCCACCTAAACTGACGAAGCTGGGCTACATCGATTAACTCTGTTTTTTCTCACTGATAGGTTCGCTGTAATGGCGTATTGCTGGGCAATGTCCCCCGACGATCGGCCCACGCTGCAACAACTCCAGATATTCCTAAGGGACTTCCACACACAGCTTACGAGATTCGTGTAAGCATTCCTCACTGCACCAAAAGATGACAATAAAAAACTTTAAAATTAGTGAACAAAGTGAAAGGACGTTAGAGGCCTTAAAAAGTTACCCTCAAGTGTGTATGACGAATGATTTCTAAGTGGAAATTGATTATTATTAAAGAGACTGATTTTTATAAAGTGTTTATGATTGTACATAATAGATGTTTATTTGTCTTCGCATGATTTTGGTTTGATCTTGAATTACTTATTTGTACTGTGAAAATATTGCTTTGGGATACAATTGTGTACTTACGGCGTAGAATTCACTTTGATTTGAACAAATACATTGGCAAATGAAAAATGTTGAACAGAGAATAAACTTAATAATCAAGTGCATATGCACCAATCATCAATTCCCAAATATTTGTAGCTCAAACAATATTTTACAAGATCCTGAACTTACAGATCAATACCTTGATCATGTGAGAAAATACTTGTATATTATTGTTTAAAACCTCAACAACTGCCATATTAGAGTAAGCTATACTTATGTACATATAGCCGTAGCTCCTCCATGACTATTATATTATACGTATATTGAATGTGCCTCGAACTTTATTAAAGATATAGATGTTTATAGGTGTTTACAGTATAAAGAAGTAATTAAGACTGGATTAGTATCAATTATATTACCTGGCTTTACAATAATATATAATTTACTATTCAAAGTCCGTTCAATTCACAATTTTCTCTTTGTTCTCGAAGATAAACAGTAAAGTTTGTAAAGCGTGAAAATAAATCTAAACAGCAGCAATGACCAGACTGTCATTTACAATTGATCAAGTAACATGAATTGTTCTCTATTGTCCTACTTTTATCAATTACATCGTTTGTTTCATAAACGATCGTTCATGCAAATTGGTCAATTGCAATTGGTTGTCTTACTTCACTTTTACAGCTTTATTCACACATTTGAATCTAACAAAGTCCAAATTGTTCATCGAGATATTTTAGCTATTGTATTAACATTATCGCATATACAAAGTTATTAGTTTTTCATGTTTGCAAAGATCAGCCGGTTAAGCACGCAAGGCAAAAGAAAGCCTAGCCGGAAGGCTCAGTGATGCCATTTAAAACCACTGTTTTCAAAGTCATATAGCCTTTACTTCAAAGGTAAGCAATTACACTTGAATTCGTCACATTGATTGAACTCTATTTTGTAAGGAATGATTCCCTTGAGCAGCATGAGCACGAAACTCTAGGGGTTGCTCTTTGTTATTTAACATTTGCTTTAGTTCTTTTAATTATCCGTCAGATATGTGACTGTGTTGCCATAATAAATCACTTTTGGCTGGTAATTAAAACAAAGCTTAAACGGCAGCATTGGGTCTCTCCTCACCTTCGTGCTCTCTCGGGTTAATAAGTTTGGCGACAGAAATGATATTGATAGTGAACCTGAACTATATCAAATTACTGCAGTCTAGGTTTTCCTTCCGTTATTTTGTTTGAACAAACGACTGGCGTGCCAAACACGTTTGACAGTGCCAAACCACAAATCAGAAACAAGCAGACGGTCAGTAGACTTATTTTGGACTCTCATATTGGAAATAACAATTCCACGAGGTTTTAAATTAATTTTGTGTTTCTTACATTTAATTAATTGTAATCACAATTTATACATAGACTGATTATTGTTTTTGTTAACAACGTGAAATTGGGAGTCGACCGACTAAAGCACATAAGTCAAAATCATTTGATTCAACTTAAATTCTAGTGGCGTCTTTTTGGACCCTTATCATTCTCTTCACTTCACCCTTCTTAATAATGCCGGATTTATAAACAACACCAAAAATATTTAATGAATAAAAAAGATATATTTAATAAAAAAATAAGTATTGTTTTGCCTTATGTGCTTAAATCTGCCGATCCTAAAATTGTAAGTCAAGAAGTGACATTTTTGATTTATTTTTTATTCAATTGATTTTTGACCCAATTGTTTATGAATATATTTTAGCAGAAGATTTTTTATTTTGAACATAAATACTATAACTACCTACAGTTTATTTTAGTTTTGACGAAGGTATGTTGATCTCTCAAGCTCTGGCGTAGTGAGAATCTACATTGTTTAAGTTTTTAGTCTGTACATGATGAAAGCTTTGATCATTTGATCAAAGCTTCCTCATTAGGGTAGTACTACACTTATCGACATGAAATCGCTTAAAGTCGTTTTGAAAATGCTTTATTTATTTAAAGGAAGATCAACAACTGAAAAATAAATTTATAATAGTAACAATTGAGAACCAAGATCCTCACAAATAAAAATATGAGGAATCTGGGTGCACAATTTACCTAACTCATTATATAAAACATAAAAAAAGATAAATCACAGCAGTTGTAAGGTTCACTAAGAATCAAAGAAATGCTCACTCCGTGCTCTCATAGCGGAAGTCACAATCGTATTGGAAATATCCAGATTAAAAGTATTACATAAAATGTTAAAATTATTGTTTGCACGCCACATAAACTCGGTTTGCGTGTAATTAGTACGGACCGGGGGTAGAACCAAAAGTGAATTGTTTTTATGACACTTAGAGAGAGCTCTCAGTGATACTTGTGATAGCAATTTCGGACAGTCAATAGAGCCCGATGCTATTTTTAATAAAATCTTTTAAGTCACTGATGTCGCGATAAATTTCTATGTCCATGTAATAAGAGCGAAAAAGTCATTGTACGTTTCGTATGAGCGGCGGTTCGAGCGGAAGCGAAACGCGAAAGTTTCGCACGACTTTTTCGCTAAGAACATAGAGCTTTTTCTGACTGGCTCAAGCGTAGTTAATAAGTGTGGTGACTCCTTAACCTTTCCTTTACTTAAATAGTACCGCACACAAAAATGTCAGTAATTTTCTTGCCGTAGTGCTTATATTGATTTAATTAAAATGTTCAATGTGTGTAAGTCGTTGAATTTTATAAGTACCTTGTTGATACTTCTCTATGGAAAAGCAATAGGCGGCAACTACATAGAAATCACTTGGAAATCGCACTGTAAAGCCCGTAGTGATTTTTTGAGATCCATATAGCGAAACGGGGTACCCCGTACTATCATATCGATATCTCTAATGAACACTGTGCCAACTTTTTTTTTTTTATCATTTTCTGTTATTTTTGTAAACAGCCACATTTATTTACTAATATTATGTTCTCCGAATGTTATGGACAAAAGAATGAAGATACAAGAAACAAAATTCGAAAAAAAAAACAAAAAAACGAGTTTTGTGAAATAAAATAAAGAAACAGAAATCAAAATAAAAACAGAACAGGTCCAAAAATTATGTTGGCGCAGTGTTCATTGGAGGTGTCGATATTCTAAAATTTTTTTTACGGATTACGCTGTTACTATTCATGAACGGGTTAAACGTGTGACCTATATGGGATATTCTCAGCACACTTTAGCATCAAGCGTGCTAACAAGTGAGGTCTGACCTTAACGCTTTGAACTGAATCGTGCTAATGACGTCCCATATAAAAGCATTTCAGAATAAACTCTTCTTAAAGACAATTTAATTTGTGAAAGAATATAAGGTCGATTTGTTAAGCCGTTAAATCGTTAAATGTTAAATTAATCTAAACACCGAACAGAGGATATATTAATTATCAAACTATTCTTTTAAAAGTAATATTCGAATTACCGAGTAGTACAAAAATGAAGTAGGTTTCCTCATTACAGTGTTTGTAGCAATTAACAGCACAATTTGTACTCATAACGAACAATATCGAGCATTTACAAAGGTTTATGGAATCGACCTTATACGAATTTTCCTACTTTTCTTTCTGAAATGTTTTATGTAACGTAGTTTAATCGTGTAAATGGGGCTGTTGTTTTTACAATTGTACATGTGTAAATATACGTCTATAAGAGATGAAAATGTGAATATACGAGTGACTATATTGAAATATGAATTTTATTTTTTGTACGGAAAGGTCCGCTGTTTTAAATTTACATGTGATTTTGCGTGCGCTTAGTTTTCTGCTACAGTTTTGAACGAATTTTTCTCTGTGTTCGATCTTTGTATTAATACTAATAATAAACAAGTGTAGTAAATTTACAAAAAATAATTGAATATCTTGGTAGTAAAACATCGTGATAGTCAATTAACTTCATATTAGAACAGTTTATTATACTAAGTGACGGAACGAACAAGTCGTACCTACTCCTAGAGGTAAGCGACACGCTATGCATAACCGTTGCAGTGCCAGTGAGAGCTTTAAATCGCAAAGATCTGAGGGGCACTGCCACTGCGCCCGTCACTGACATATGTTAACAAGTCCTATGTGCCTGTAATTTCATCAGCAACACCCTTACCCTTCCAAAACGGAACGCAGTAATTTTCACATTACTGCTTGGCAGCAGAAATAGGCAAGGTGGCAGTACTTCCCTGGACGAATTCTTTTGAAAGGAGCTCTACTGCTACTAATATATTATTTACATTAAATCATTTATTGCAGACAATTTACAGTCCGTATTGTTAGTATACCTACCTACCTATACTTATAAATTTATCTTATTCTGTTGTTAGTAGAAAAGTTATAGATAAAAATAAAATTAATTTAATTAACGGTCAGATACTACACGAGACTTGCTAAGATCACCGAGCTCCCAGGACGTGAAGTTCGGTGAACGTAGCAGCAGATCAGAGTGCAACCTCTCCCCTATCACTTTGAGAACTGAGCTCTCTCGCACGAGAGTAATATAGTAACAATCGCAATACTGAAATCACATTCTAAGTCAAACTACTATTTTTGGTAGGTACTATCGGAGCATAGCCGCGGTTGTAACGCAGTGAGAGGTACTATTTAATATTTAAACGAGGAATATAATCTTACTCTCTCTCTGTAACATAGGGGATCTCACTGTAACATAGTGCCCTACCTATGATATGCAAATTTACATAACGTCGCTTAGCAAACAACACCGCTTGACTAATTTCTAGTAATTTTATAGGAGCGTAAAAAACCTGCACATATAATTGTAAAAAATATTTTTTTATCTATTGTTAGTAATCATAGTAACGTTAATTTTAATTTATTACTGATAACAGGTAAAGTTTTTTTTTATAAAAACCTTATATACAATAATATATGCATGTTTTTCACGCTCCTATAAAATTACTTGAAATTACTTATGCTAACTTGTTTGCTAAGCGACGATATGTGATCAGGGGGTCGATTCAAAACCTTACGATAACTCAGTTGTCGACCGATTCGATTTGATATCGTACGATTTATTTTCATTTTTATTCACAACACCCGAATCGAACGTCAAACTGTCGTATTCGAAGCCGAACCGAAATGACGTCACACCCGTACGATTACACGAACTTCCCGATCGGTAAAGACAACTCAGAACACAATTATGCAGAACACAGATATTGAATGAAAGTCACTGAACGTCCTGTTGGATAAGCAAAACAGTGATATGGAAATATCTTATTATTTAAAATAAACATTTCTACTTTTATTATATTTTAATGCAAGACTAATGAGTTCCTATATTTTAGGACTTTGAAGTCTTAAAAATGTATGTAAAAGGATTTTCATTTTTCTTATAATCTATTTCACCGACTAACTCCGTAAACGCTGTTGGATAACGACACAGACCATATAAATAGATAATGATATCGTATATGAATCCGAATCGAACGTTTAACTCGAATGTTCTGAATAGCTCGGAAAGCTTTCGATTCGAGAACGATATCCCATCGAACGATTCGGTTAAAATATCGAAGAGTTCTGAATCGGGCTGCAGCCTTTACTATCGGCTAGCCATATACTGCTCGGTAGCTGTTACACTACTAAAGACCAAACTACCAAGGAGGCTATGACTTTAATCTGCCAAAAACCTATCAAAAAGGTCAGACTATAATCACGCCCTAAGCAAACAATTTATATAATCGAACTAAGAAATCGAACAAGTGAGAACAAATACTCTCACTAGTTCGACGGTCGAACTAGTGAGAAAAAAAATTCTCACTAGTTCGACGATCGAACTAATGAATCGAACTAGTGAGAATAAATGTATTTTCTTATTAACCATCCTAGTTATTTATTTAAACTACATCCCTAGTTATTTATTTAAGCTATAACCCTACCTAACCTACATATAGACAAACAAAGTATTTATTTAATAAACGTTGTATATATCTCATTATAAACATCAAGATTAACAACATTTCCAAATAACAATCTCCATCGTGTATGCTGCTAAGACGTCACTTCGGGCTTGAACATCTATCGGAATATAATTATAATTAAAGATTTACTGTGTGCGTTCAGCTAGAAGATTCGTCCAGAACTTCCCGATGTTCCTTTGACAACAATCCTCTTTTTTACACAGTTCTAAATACAAAATAATAATATTATAATCTATCCAGCCTGCGCTACAGCTAACAAAAATTCCTATTGTTAATGGTTATTTCTTTGGCCTGCTCTGTACATGTACGTCAATCATGTACATAAGTACATGATTGACGCCCTCGGATCGTCATCCAGTAGATACGTTTTCTGTGTTTAACTATTATGGGACTTGTAGTGAACTACTCAATTAGATAGGTCTAACAAAGAAAGTTTTACCGTCATATTTTATTTTTAATTGCATGACAAAATACTGTATCAAAATAATCTATTTCTCTATCAATAAAAAACAACGAGGATAAAATGGAAGAATTTTAATTTTAAAATGAAATGGTTGAACACTGAACACAATATTACTTTATCCCCAATATTTTCCTTAGAAACATTCAATAGACCAACCAGATCATGTTAATATGATTTTATGACAGCTGGTATTTAAAAAGGAAAACCTGTGCTATGCCTATGTCCCAGCAAACCTTCCAATGGCATAGTAAAATATATATAATTGTCGTTATTTTATCATACATTATGTAAAAATTATTTGTGCGATTGATAGAGACAGCAAAATATATTCTATAAAAATAGAAAATAGATTATATCAACGGTGCTTATTAGTGAGAACAGTAGGTAACTCTGCGATGAGTTTTAACAAGGTGTGCCCACACTTTTGATAACAATAACAAAAATTAAATTTAAATTCGCTTAATGCTTGTTCGTTTGTTTCATACACATAAAAATTCACGAGTATGACCACCAGCAAACACAAATTTGCGTTTAAATTAGTTTTAAATTAGCTCAGTAGAGAATGTAGTTCATAATAATTTGGTAATCAGTCACTGGAATATTGACTGCCACGGTCGCCTCTGCAATATAAAATCTGCAATATAAAAACAAAAAAAAAGAACAAAAATAAACTTTACATACGGATAAAAAACAAACAACACACTTTGAAGGCCCCGGCGAGATTCGAACTCGCGATCTCCTGTTTACTAGACAGGCGCTTTAACCAACTAAGCCACGGCGCCGCTGCGAGGAGTGACGAAATAGTGGGTTAAAACATACGTAAGCGCTCACATAGATTGTACAGTTGACGTCAGAACTAGGGATAACTTTTATTTAAAAGAAAAACTTTAAGTGCAATGATTTTATTTCAGTGATTTTACTAGGTGTTTGTAATTAGTGTGGTTACTATAAAAATACTATTTTACATGATTTACTCATTATGTTTTTATCAACGGATAAACAAAAACATCCTTACTTATCTACTTCTTACAGCAAAGGAGAAATTCTAATTATTTTTAATAAGTTTCGTCTATTAATCATGAAATTAATACACCGAATTGTTTTTGCTTTTCTAAATTAGGTGCCGTAATATGTGTGTGTGTAAATCAAAGATAACTTTGAAATACGTAATGTAAACATAAGAACTTATTTATTTAGGCATTTACTTATTTATTTATTTGAGTTTAATTAGTGCTGAAAAACGAGGACATGTTATCCGATCGCGTGGGAGGAATGGGCGGTAGCTAAAACAAGTTCCGTGACCAATGACGGTTATCGATTCACATACAACTTAAAAGTGGGCATGGCGGTCAACTTACTAATAAATGTAAAAGAAATATGAAAGCAATAATTTACTACGTATATATGAAATAAACGAAGTACACAGTCACGCTAAGCTTTACATTTAAGATTTAAATTTAACTAAGATAACATGAGTCCACATTGTGTGTTTTAACATAGCGTGTTGTTGACTGTACAAATTTAATCAGCTCGAAGTATTCAATTTCGTCGAGTTTCTCATCGCAGTCGTGGCCGAGCGGTTAAGGCGTCTGACTAGAAATCAGATTCCCTCTGGGAGCGTAGGTTCGAATCCTACCGACTGCGAGATTTTTTGAATTTTTTTAAATGACGTTAATTGCCGAGTAAATCATGATTATTGCGTCATTTATTTTTATCAAACACTCGTTATTGCGATCGTAACCCATCATTGATAAATTGGGGAGTTTTTATTGCTTTGTACGGCATATTTCAATGTTTAACGTTTTGTCTGATGCTGACCCATAAAAAAACGGATGTCTCTGGGACATGCATGGGTCTGCCGGCAATTTTATTTCCATGGCAAAAACGGGGTGCTCTAATGGCGTAGAAAAAGCAGGGTTGCTTTGTTGTTTACTTACGATTAATTAAGCCCAGTGAATTTAGCGGTCGGAAGCCATTAACGTTTTATTAGTGCTACAGATTATTCGGTAACAGGATGTTTCGAAAGGTGGTGGGTGAAAATAAAAAGCTGAAAAACAAAGATAAGTTCTGAGCGCTACGTAATTAAATGTAACTTGCGAAGGTTGAATTAGTTGCCTAACAAGTTTTGGCCGCACATCGACGACGTCTCTGGCACATCGATTTGCACTGTAGGCGTTGGATGAGAAAAACTCTGGTTCGTTTCCCGATAGGACCAATTTTGGAAATGAGCTTTTCTAAGATGGTTCTTGCCTGGGTGTTCTGGGTAGTGCCCCGGAATTAATTCCCTTGCTCTGGTAATCATAGTACAGAGAATTCTCTAATTTGAGACCGGTAATTGCACATTGTTATTATTATTATGACGATTTTCTTTTCTCAGCTTTTTGGCTGGTTTGAAGTACACAAGGGATTAGTTGACATAGGACCTATTCACAAAACGGCATACTCTTAAAAAATGTCCTGTTCGCCAAATGACTTATTCTAACTCTCCGAACCAACGGCCTATTCGTAAATGACCTATTCTTATAATGGCCTGTTAGTAGAATGATTTATTCCCAAAACGTCCTGTTCGTAGAAAGACTTATTCTTAAAAAGACCTGTTCGCCAAATGCCTTCTTTTAGTAGCGTAATTAGTACACCATAACATTATTTAAAATTTTAATATAAATTTGCAATGAGTATAAAATTTCTAAAGCCTGTTTTAATTTTAACAGTACTTCATTGTCAATGTATAATGTGACAAGCAATGGTCGAAAAAAGAGGTTCCACGTATGGACCGAAAAAACGTACCTAAATGCACTATGGTGTCCAGATAGATAACATAATGCGTTTAGGTACACATAGATATGTTGAGGAGATATGACAGTCTTTTTCGCCTTCTTCTATCTGTATGAACTTTCTGACAATTGGGCTAAATGTTGTTAATATTTAGTAGTATGTATTGTAGTTAATTTTAAATATTAAATTATAAATATATGTTACACATCATCACATATCCCAAAGTAAGTAGTAACTAAAGCACTTACGTTATGTAAATCGGAAACAACGACGACGGTACTACAAACACCCAGACTGCGGATAACATAGAAAAGTTAGCTCTATATTGTTATTTACGTATTAGGTTTGTAAATTTCTCTTTTAGATTATTAAGAAATTGCTGAAGCGTACTTCGTCTTGTGACAAGAAGAACAAGTTTAGGTAGGGCGGCGCGGCGGTTCTTATCCTCACACCAGTAAACTGTATATTCCTGCACCAAGCAACAAAAGAACGCAGGAATTTATTTCTTTCAAAAAGTCATTTAAACATTTATTGTTGAAAAAAATCACTTTACTTTGGTTATGAATTTGTTGATGACGGTACTTGACATTGAACTCGTTTTTAAGCATATTATTATTATTAGTATTTATTCATTTGTATTATAATTGTTTTTGTTTTCATTGATGACGTTCACACAGTTTGTGCAGTCTAGATCGTCGGAGTTCTATCGCAAAGGCATTAATAACCTTCCCATTAGATGGCAGCAATGTATAGATAATAATGGCAACTATTTTGATTAAATAAATTTGTTAAAAATTTAAAAAATAAACAATTTAGATTTTCAGTACAAATCGGCAATTTCATACTTTAACCCCTATTAAATACCACCTTAAGGCTTAATTTAGATTGCACCGAAATGGAATAGAAGCAAATTGTAACTGCAGCATAATGAACTTTATAAGAATTGTGTAACGTACAAACTAGATATCATAGGAGCCAAAAAACAGTACGCGCGTCTTCAGAATTTTCGCGCTGCTAGCGCCATCTCTGGAATTTACGCAGCTACCGTATCGTATTTAGTTTGTACGTTAACGTTACACAAATGACATGAAATGCTATGTTTAATTTCGCTACAAAAAATTCGCTATCATTTCGTTCTGCGGCAATATAAATTGAGCCATGGTTCAAAGGCGTTTAAAGGCTAGATCACGTTTTTATAATAAACGAACAATTTTCACGCAAAAAAAAACAAAATGAGGACAAGCTACAATCTCCGCTTGCAAACAAAACATTATTTGGAAACAAAACGGTTTTAAGACTGAAGTACCATTTAACTACTCTAATACAAATATCGGTAATAAGGAATTATCTAAAATAATCACATCAGTGCTGTTTGAGGATAATATAGATAGGAGGCATAGCACGTGTTATCTCGGGTACGCGTGAAAATGAACGAGAACATTGGGTCATTGATTTTCCGCCAGCCCATCCATCTAACCGTCGATGTGTTTTGATCCGAGTCTAATATCGAAAGCCGCCATGGGCGTCTTAGTTATTTCGCCGCGAGTCAAAATTAGAACTTGTAAAATTAAAATCTAATGTATCTAATGAAAAAATTATAAAATTTTGTTGGAAAATCTCATTAAATATTGGTACAACGTGTAGATTTTTTTTCATATATTTTCCAAAACAAAATTATTGACCTACCTACTGCAATCCCTTTAACGGGTTTATACGTAGGTGTAGGTATTCATAGCACAGCATAATGCGCTTTCTTTTTTAAAATACAATGTTCTTTAGCAACGTGAATGAATTATTATTTTTCTTTCTTTGTTCGTAGATAATGTAGATTGTTTACGAAATTGAAAACGAATTCCATTCATTTACTATGTATTCATTCAAATGTTTAGGTACGTAATTTTTTTCTGAAAATTTACCTTTACATAACCAATTTATTAAGTCATGTACAGTCTACAGCACATCAAGCTTGCCTCTTTATACTTTGGACCGTTTCTATCGTAAACGGCATGGAGTTTATTTTGTGTTAAGCGTCAAGCTTCACGTGCTCTTAACCCTGTACTTAGACCTCAAATACGCAAGTTATCACTATACATAATATATAGCTAACTCTCTAACAACGAACCGTTTATTTGAAAGACAAGTAAAGCACTTAGGTTTGGTACGTATTTTTTCCAGCAAATCACAATAAAGCCCCTAATCTGACATTACACGTCCCAGGATCTTGATAACAAGTCTTCAAGTCGTTTATTGTTCGGAAAATGGGGAACTAAGATCGTGTGGTAATTAAGTTTTAGTATGACGCGATGGGGGAGTAATTACTGATCCACTCTTTGTACCGTGATACGGCATGCGTTGATCATGATTTAGCATATGCATCCTTAATGTAAATGGAATAAGGGTTACTTGTTTATGTGTGGTATCAAAGAAATTAGAGATGGTGGCTTTTATAATCTCCGCATGGAAGATTTGGATTTTTTGGTTGTTCATTGAAGTCTTGTTTCCTTGTATCTAACAATTAGGTAATCCTATATAAATATATTTTGGTACTTGGTACTTATAGTAAGTCCACTTATTTAAAAAAAATAATTAATATGTGTATTTGCTTTTTCTACTGTATTGTGCAATATACATACCGTCGCACCTGTCTCTTGCTGGGGTAGAAAAAGACCATGAACTCCACTTGCCACGTCTCTGACAAACATCTGATGCCTCCTCCTCTTGCATCAGTCTCTTCGTATATGATCGTTTATTGTTGATACTTTTGATCTAGCGTTGTTTAAGGACACCCATAATCTGATCGAGATATATATGTCGAAGTTTACCTCTCCTCACGTTTTTATCCACATTAGCTCTGCATACTCTCAATCAAATGACAGGACCTGATGGTAAGCGACACGCTTAAGAGTTCTGTACAACCTCAATGGCTTTGGTTGATTAAGCATAACAGTAAAAGTTTGAGTCAATCGCTTTAGAAAAATCATATAGTAAAATCGAGGATATACACTGATTACAGGATGGTGTAAAAAAAGTACTATTAGTGATGTGCTAAACGGAAGATTATAAATATGTAGGTGAGAAGTAAAGATAAAAAACACAAACTTACTTCGAAATGTACGTACTCGTAACGTAATTAATAGATTCAGGCGTTACTTTGCGGAAGTCCATGTTAATAAAAATGGAAGTAAATTAATTTGCTACTCCGCGAACGCAATGAATGTCAAATCGTGCAAAATAGCTGCGCTTGTTTTGAATATTTTTTCTTTTTTTTTGACTCACTCTTCGGCCGAGCGTCGAGCACTCAACAGCCCCTGAGGATGCCTCGTGGTCAAAGTCAAAGTCAAAGTCAAAGATTATTTATTCCATAGGTAAAATAAATTTACACTTGAAAACGTCACAGTTAAGCTACTGCTCGTTCACTACGCTGACCTCCCTGAGAAGAACGAGCAAGAAACTCTAGGCATTGCTCTTTTCAAATAAACTTAAATGCTATGGAATACACTTTGAATCAAATTTGTGTGGATTCTGGAGCCATGTCGTCTTTCCATACATCTTTATCTAACACGTAGTCTTCGACTTTGTAATATGATTTTTCGATCAAAATATTTTTAATGTAGTTTTTAAACTTAGGAATTGATAAACTTAATATATGCTCCGTAGAGGGGTGTTAATACTTCTATTAACATTATACATAAATTTAGTTTAGGTAAGA
>NW_020653851.1:17109838-17166885 GCF_003589595.1 Hyposmocoma kahamanoa | reverse complement strand
GGAACATACAGGCTGTTTCATTTTGGGTATTTTTGGGACGCTATACAAGGGGCGAAACACGTGTCGGGTATATTTTTGGTGATGGTTTGTGACTGTAGTTGCGCTTGTGTTATTTATTGTATTAATTTTATGCGGAGGGAGGGTGGGATAATTAACTGCATGAAAAAATATTCAACACAAGCGCAGCTATTTTGCACCTAAATGGTGCAAAATACCTTCACTGGGTTCGCGGAGTAGCAAATTAATTTACTTCCATTTTTATTTAGTTCGAAATTTTACAAGAAAACTGCTGTGTGTAATAGGTACTTTACATATACAAATGATTTTTTTTTATAACAACTGAATTAAATACAACAGTATACGATAGACATTTTTCAAATGGCTCTCGTTTGTAAAAAAATAAGTTCTGAAATAAAGTGTCCCTACCGCTCAACCCAAGCAAAATAACCATATTAGTACGTCAAAATTTTAATTCGATCGACTCTTAACCACGACAGCAGCTGTGACACCCTTACGCTTCAAAATTGGAACGTAATAATGCTCATATATTACTGTTTGGCGGCAGAAATAGGTACGGTGGCAGTATTTCCCTGTACGAACTTTTCCACGAGCTTCCCCATCTTATCTACATGACTAGACCATCGATGCCTTTTCCATTTCAAACCACATTTAGTTACTCATCTGCGTGGTGTTATACATAATTTGTAGAGGTGAATGCAAAAGAAATTCAACAGAATGTTGAATATCAATATTAGTAGACTCTTCTGTCTATAAAACAACGATTAGAACTACAATGTTCGCGTGTGAGGAGAAATTCAAAATAGAGATAGGTATCTGTGGTTTGAGAAATTCATTGTTCGAAATGTAGGAATTCGCGAGATGGAGGGAAAGCAACAATGGATCTGTGAATTTATTGGATATAAATGAACAGAGGGTGATAAGTGCAATAGGTTATTTAGTTGTAGGGTGTTCGTTTGTTTCCCTATAATATTTAAGTATACCTTCACGATTCTGAGTTACAGTATTTTGTATGCGTTTAGTAATGTTGAACAAAAACTTATATTAAATAATCTCTGTACAGAGTACTAAAAAACCCCACCTCAAAATTTCGTTGAATTACATCTATGTGCCAAATTTTATTGAAATCGGTTACCGGAAAGTGCGCGGCACCGAATTCATCCCTTACTTTGTCACCTTTAGAGGAGGCATATTTTCTTCAAATTTAAATCAGACCAATACTGAGATACCCTCTTTCCAACAAAAAAGAATAATCAAAATTTATTCACAAATGCTGGTGTTATCGTGTAACATACGTACAAAAAAATGAATTCGAGTAGAGAACATCCTCCTTTTTTTAAAGTCGGTTAAAAGTAAAGTCTGCCTATGCATATAGGTATAATATAGATAAGATAGCTATGGTAACTCCACACAAACGTAGCTACTCGACTTCTGCCGTCCGCTAACTATACTGCGACCAAGTGACCAAATAATTTTTTGAGATATAAAAAACCGTAACCCCGTTTTCAGAATGTTGAAATTGGTAAGTTCCGACAAGTCTAACTAATTTTAACAGTTTTTAAAAGAGAATTTTGTGCTCTATTTTTTGTTACTTAACCGTGTTTTGGCCAGTGGACGGCAGACTTGTACATGTGCACGCCCGTCGCCGCGCGCCCGTGTACGTACGGATACATTCGCATAATTTCGCAGTCTACTCTCATTACATAGCGGGTCATTTCATTTCTATTCCGTAATCATACTCCCGTAATTGCGACGCAAAAAAATATAAGTACATGTACGTAAGTACTGTGTTTAACAAAGATTATTTCAATATTAGCACGAGAATACTGTGATGAATACCTTAACATTTTCAAATTATATTTACAGCCTGTAATTACAACTAGAATAATGATGTGACAATCCTACTTGGTTCGAAATTTTTTACGCGTCGATCAGGCAGAAGATACACCACTTGCTCTTATTATGGTATGATATAGATGTAAAATATTCACCCAAGAATTTGTCAATATTAGCAAAGCATTTTATACCTTTTGTATTTAGTTGCACTAAACGGACATTCTCGAACTAGTGTTCACTACTTAATTTTCGTGGCAATTTTTATGATATAAATATCGCATGATAAAAAATCTAATACTTAAATAATAAAAATTGCCACGGAAATTAGGTAGTGCACACTAATCCAAAATGATCGTAAAAATACCCTCTACACACAAAATATCTGTGTAGGAGTGGGATGAAATATACTAAAAGATTGATCGAGATCCCCAAACCACAATGCATCTGCCTCGTCAATCAGATCAATCTAGGCAGCTTAGGATGCGGTTTAATAGAATTTTGTTCCCTGGGGACATCCAGTCTTGGCCCGAGCCTCTGATAACGGAGACTTCAAATTACGAGGGATTGTCGGACTGTGGTATTATGGATTCCGTGTGACTGTTCAAAGAAAATTTCCTAGTTGTTCCATCGACATATTGGGCGAATATGCGTTCTTATAACTAATTTTGGCCGAATATGCGTACTGAAATAAAAAGGGACAAATATTTGTAAGCGTTATATTTATTTCGGTAGTGAGTTTGAGTGTAATTTGTGGTCTATGTGTGTGTCCATGGCACCCGCGACACAGGGTTTCTCTAGTGCGGGGCTATGTTGAGTGTACATATGTGTTAAAAAAATGTGTCCGTGAGTATATTTATAATCTTCGTAGCTCGGGGCTCTTTCATGCCATGTACACTTTGCTCTCCTTGTTGTGAATGCAATTGTATTTCGGTAACTAACGAGATATAGGCACCTACAGTCTTTTTTTGCTAATAAAAAATGTCAAGTACGATGATTTTGCTTAACAATAAAACTGAAACTAAATAGAATAAAAAAACCGATTAGAAAGGGATGTAGTAGCAGTAGAGCTCCTTGCGTAAGAGTTCGTTCAAGGTAATACTGCCACCTTAACTATTTCAGCCGCCAAGCAGTAATGTCAGCATGACTGTGTTACGGTTTTGAAGGGTAAGGTTGCTGGTGAAATTACAGGCACATGGGGCTTATCAACTTATGTCTCAGGGTGACGGGCGCAGTGGTAGTGCCCCTCAGATCTTTGCAATTTAAAGCTCTGAGTGGCACAAGCGGTATGGACAAGCATGTAGCTTGCCATCAGGCGCCTTCACTTGATGTTACAAAAAAAAATTTAAGGTCTCACTTCACTGATCTCAGATATGTTAATAACTCAATTTCGGTAAATTGTCGATTACGTCAGTTTTGATAAGGTAAGTAAGTACTGCCCACTTACTACTTACTTATTACGTACTACTTTTACGGGCTAGAAACAAACATTCATTTGCTAAAAACGTATGCAAACATGTGATTAAATTTATTTGATACCATTTACTTCAATCTTCTCCGTGAGCGGGTAAGTGTTTACAAAATGTAATACTCAGGCAACATTGTTTCAGCGAAGAAAGGCGGAGACTAAATTGCCCGCTGTCACCTGCTGCGGAGAGGAATTTTTCATTTCGACCCCGACTCGAAAAACCTACCCCTCTCATTTTAATTAGAAAAGAAAACCTGCAGAATGTTAGACATAAACCACGGAAGCTTACTTCAGATAATTAAGAATGAGTAGAAGTAGCAATGATTAAAAAAAAACTTCTGGTTAAAAATATCTCTTCAAATTGTATGCTAAAGCCAGATTTATATTCCGAAGAGTTTTGACAATAAATCATGAAGTTTAACGGACAGCCGAAACTCTACAAAAATAGAAAACAATAAGGACGGAAAGCGGGAGAAAAGTGAAGAACCTTTATGCATAATTTGCTAGAAATTGTTTTTGGGGAAGCAAAGGATTATTTAATTTTAATCTGTCGACAGGCAGATTGATGGGCTCATCATAGCGAACGCTTCAATGATCATTAAGCTAATGTCAGCAACGACTTTGTTTTGAACTTTGCTCCACTGTGATCATAATACAAATAAGTTTAATCGGCTCAATTTGGAAAGATTTATTGGTTAAATTTTGTGTTTGCAGTTTGAATTGCTCTTCCATTAAATCTAATAGTTCGTTCTACCTTACTTAAGACTACCTGACTTGAGAGTAAACATAGCATTCAAGTAAGAATGTGAAATTATAGAAAACAAGATTGTGCATTAATCAAACACGTACCTCATTCATTTACAATCATCAAGCACCTATCATACGTACTATTTAAAGAAAATAATTTCCTGGTTTTTTACCAGCAAGAAGCTCAATTTCTCCACGTAACTTAGTTTAAGTATAAACCCATTTATGGAATTATCACATGATTTCCAGTATTAATGAGTAAGTGGAAATCGATCGCAGACAGGTTGTCGCAAATGATGGATGTACGATGCCACCGAGATCGGAGTACTCACCGATGTCAGGTGCGAGTAAGCCGCGCACGCAATCAATCATGCAACCTTTTAATTAATTTACTCGCTCATCTATGAAATTATAAAGAGATTTATTTATTTGATTGTTTTACATGTAAGTGAGCTGGTCACCATAGGCTTGATAATCTTTAATGTACACCTGTAGTTTTATAGATGTGAGTGACTTCATACGAAACATTTGCTAAGAAACATTACGTGGACGCTAATCTACAAAAAAATATTTAATTACAGCTTTATATATCCCTTACAATATAAATATAATACTTAGTTTATTATTTGCTTTCTGTTTGTTGGTATTTTTAGTATTGTCGTAATGGGACATACCAATATATAACAACATACCAAACATTAAAAAATATTCAACATTTAAAAGCAAATTAAACGTATTAGTTGCCCTTAAAAGTTACTACTCAATTGAAACGTTCTTGTCAGATAGAATCTTAACGTCTAATATTTTTTTGGTCAGTGTTTTTTGAGAATAACTAATCAGATGTTTTGTTGTATTTTTGTTTTTAAGATTGTAGAAGTCAATGTATACTTATAGATTGCAACACCCTAGTAGTAGTAGTGTTTTGTGTAAAGGCCGCCTTTAGGAATGAAAGCTTTTTGCAACTTCTTCCAACAGACTGTTTTGTCTCAGTCTTGACCATAGCGTCCCTGCGACCTCTGCGATATCATTGTTCCACCTCTTTGATGGCCTGACTTGTCTTCTTTTCTTATAAATGTGTATATATAATACACACACACACACACACGCAGGCACGCACGCATGCACACACACACACACAGGCACGCACGCATGCACGCACGCGCGCACGCACGCACGCACGCACTCACGCACGCACGCACGCACGCACGCACGCACGCACGCACGCACGCACACACGCACGCACCCACGCACGCACGCACGCACGCACGCTTACGCGCACACACGCACACACACACACACACACACACACACGCACGCAGACACACACGCACGAGCGCACGCACGCATGCACGCACGCACGCATTCACGCACGCACGCACGCACGCACGCAAGCACGCACGCACGCACGCACGCACGCGCGCACGCACGCACGCACGCACGCACGCACAAATATAGCCCGCCGTACAATAGTAAGGTGACATATGGTTCCCCTTAGACTTATCGTAATATCTTGCCTAATGTGCGGGTATGAATATTACCCAGGATTAGTTAACATCCGACTTTCACCCGTCTAAGCGAGTCGGATGTGAAACTCGAATGTTATCGGGCTCTGGTTATTTAGGGCTAAAACGCGATAGACAACGTATTGGGAAATATAGAGACGATTTAGTAATATAAATTCTATAGGAGTACAATTTACTTTATAAAAAAATTGGATCTCAGCTCCTTTCCAATAAACAACTCATAAGTACGTTATTACATCATTACTAGTTGAGGGATACCTCAACTGGTAATGATGTAAAGGAGAGCTTGATAAAGCTCTCCTGTATTTTTACAAGAATGTATGTTATCATCGTCAAAGATGACACCATTTCAAGAGACCAAGATTCTGCACTTCATTGACTAGGACTTAATGACGATTTTGAACCGTAACTTGTGTGCTGAGTGGCATTTATTAATAAGCGAAAATTTTGTCAAGTCTAAGAAATAAAAAATAAATAAATAAAATAAAATTTATTTGACAAAACATGTTTACAATTTCAAATTTACCATGGTCCTCACTAGGCAAGCCTGAATCGTGAGGTTCCAGGCATACGATTTACATATTAATAACTTCGTCAATAGATGTGTAATCAAAAGTAACTGTAGATGTGCACTCAAACAGGATTTATTAATGTGAGAGATTTGTCCTTCTAAGTCCCCCTGTACATTAAAACGTACATAATATGTGAAGTGATTCAGAACTAGACAATATAATTTCTGTGATCACGTGAAAACATCGGAAACAAATTTAGCTCTATTACGAGTTTCTTTATAATAGCAAGTGACAGGACAAACAAGTCGTAAGCTTAGTGGTGAACGACACGCATGTATTGCAGGCACTCAGAGCTTTAAATCACGACGATCTAAGGGCCACTGCCACTGCGCCCGTCACCCTGAGACATAAGGGGACAAGTCCTATGTGCCTGTAATTTCACCTAACGCTTACATTACTGAAATTATTAAGTGTATGTATAAAATCATAGGGTATCTAGAAAAACACGTTTTTCATTCGAAACTGAGTGCATGTATGTTTGGGCTTGGATATTAGTATATTGTATACTTAGTATATTTCACGGCATTTAGTGCTATTTCCATTGCAGTTCGTTGGGTTTTAGGAGTTTAAAAAGTAAGGTCTTAATATCGAACCTGCACTTGAGGTGGATGGATTTAGTTTGAGTGAAATTGAAACATGTTTATATTATATTTCTGACCAGGATATAAGGGTGCAATACCAGAGGAAAGACAGTTTTTATACGAAAAATCTGTCAATGATGAAAAAGGTTTTAACTTTAAGTCAGTATTGCCAGAAAAATGTCAGCCATTCTCTTGCAATCCATTTGAAAACTAGGCACCTTTCTTTGTTTTAAACTTTTGTAATATCGAGAGTGAGGCGACTGTCGTCACTTTCGTTTTGGCTTCCGTCATCGTGCTGAGTGCAACGATGAAACCCTGCCAAGAAAAGGAATGCTTCTCTCGACGCCTCATTAGACTAAATGTGCCTCCCTGCAGTTCGATAATATCTATTTCAGGGCAATATTTTCGAATAGGTTGGGGTTATAGACGGAGTTTTAACATGGCGCTTAATGCTCAGGTTTAGGTATGTTTGGGGAGAATGCGGAAAGGGCATTATAACCTGTGCGAGGACAGAAAACGAGTCTATACCCAAGTCCGGGTCCGCCAGAGACGCCCGTGAAGGCGTATCACTAGCGGAGGGCTTGGCTATGTAACTTTAATATCAAATTATAACGAATTGTTAGGATTCCTATATATTGGAAATGAAGTTTTTTTTTTATTTAAATCGGGTACATATTTGCTTTTTTTATTCAAACAATTATCACATCTGACTGAGGTGTTATAGTAATCAACCAGTTACGTCTAATAATAATGCAATTTATCACTTTATTGAATGAAATATTTTTATTTTTGTTTACTGCTTGTGTTACAAAAATAAAGCTACAGTACAGTTGTATTACTACCGAGATGGGGAGCCAACAGTGCCATAGCACGTTAGTAGCAGAAGAGCTCCTTGTGAAAGAGTTTGCCTAGGGAAGTACTGCCACCATAACTATATCTGCAGTAATGTGAACATTACTGCGTTACGAAGGGTTAAGGGATGCAGTTGAAATCCCAGGTACATGGGACTTGTCAACTTATGTGGGGTAAAACGGGGTTAGATGGCCATAGGGGACAGATGGCCAATCGCAATATTTCAATGATCCGCTGACGAGATGGCGATAGTTATTGCTCAGTTCGCATCGTATCGTGTCTAAGTGAAAATGTACGGCGAATATACTGAGCAAAAAAAGAAAAAGTAAGTAAAAACCTTGTTAATTGTTTTGACTAATGCTAAAATTTTTAGAGGCTTCATTTTTTACACTACAATGAAGTTATTTTTTCAAAGTATGGATTATTTTTGTATTTATCGCTTGGTCCACATCCAATGCTTTTCAGTGTCATGTTTTTTCTTGTTTAAATCTTATGTGTGGCCAACTCCCCGGAATATTAGGACAGATGGCCAATCAAAATCGGTGTAAGATGACCATGTGACCAACTTATGCCGATCACACAAAGGTCTAAAATATTAACAAAATAATTTATTTATTTTCGAACCTGTTTTAGATGCATGCTAAATACAAAAGAAAGGTAGCCACAATGAGAGGCAATTGCACTGAAGAATCATTAAAAGCAGCTATTAATGCTTAGGAAATGTCCCAATACTTGTAAAGGGCCCGAAACTTTGCTTTGTTTGAAAAACAAATGAAAAATAGTTTAATTTCATAAGTGTAACAATCACGAAAACCTCAGAACTCATAGCTATTAAAGCTGTTGCTGCTATGAAAGACTGGCTCCAATGCGTCGTGTGCAACTTTTGGGTTCAAGAAAACTGAGAATTTGACGACATGAAGAAAAAAGAAGACTTAAAAAAACAAAACACCAAGTAAAAGACCTATCTAAGCCTAGAAATAATTACTGGCTATCTTACCCATAGTCCTATGGTCATCACACCCGGACACATCGGAAGAGATGGCCAATCGCAATTTTTTTTAAACTAATTTTAAGGTTGCCCTCGAGACAATTTGTTCTTTTTTCTGTTAAATAATTAATAGTTAATTGTTCAAAGTTTAATAAGAAATAACGATTTACAGTGTAATATCTCAAACTTTTTTTTGAAAGCGTTTAGAAAAGACTATGGCTATCTACCCCGGTTTTACCCTATAAGTATATGCGTATGGACGTTAATAAAACTGACTAAGGTCTGAAATAGCACATTATTGCAGAGACCGGGAAGTAAGGAATTGCTGGACGAGTATGAGTTACAAGGACGATCACCAGAGAGGCCTTGTATTAATACGAGTCAAGCAATCCCCGTTCCCGCCGAAGTAGGTATAGAATTTTTCTCATTTTTTCAAATACTATAAGGAAATAATAAAAGACTAAAGGAAGTAAGATGTGTAAAAGAAATAGCTAAAAAATAGGAATTAATATTAAAAGTAATATTTGACGTGTTAGGACAATTGCTAAAAGAAAATGCTATTGTTTTTCCAGTCACATGAACAATAGTAAGCTGAACTTCTGATGATGTGTTTGAATGAGTATCTATTAGGCTCAACTAACACTGGCGCAAAGTCGAAGCGTCGCGTCGCGTCCTGTTTTTCAACTACAACACCCATGGTCGCGCGACGACACTCGCATTAATGCACCCGGATCACAGTGTGGTTGGCGTCTGACGCCTCACTGCGCTCAAGTGTCGCGCGAACCCGCTCGACTGCATCAAAGCGTCGACGCGCGTCGATGCGCGTCGGCGCCCGTTTCCATGTTTGCATAACAAATTTGTACCTTAATAATGGGAAAATAGAGATGAATATACTACAGGCGAAAAACATGACGCGTCGCGACGCTTCGACTCTGCGCCAGTGTGAGTTGAGCCTTAGAGTATTTTCGTTATTGCTCTTCTCACTAGCAAAATACAAAAAAAATGACAAAACAAAAGAATATCAAAACATTTTAGTCAAAATGTTACCGCTGTTCTAAGAAAGCGGTACAGGTAGATATTTTTAATTCTCGCAATTATTATTACTGGGCAGATGCCTGTATGAGTTTTTCATTTGCCTGTTTACATAGTTCATTATTAGTGGGTAGATTTAAAAGTTTAGAGAAAAGGGCAGTAATTGATTTTCATACTTACATCGCTGTCCTTGGCCGGGAAGAAGTCCCACAGTCGTTTGTTGTGTTCGTTTTTTGAAAGTAATGTAATCACTTCCGAGCATGTTTGATAAAAATAACATATCTCACTTCTATGGCAGTTATCTGAAATTGAACTGTATTTGTTTTTATGTACGGACAACAGCACATCAGACTGCTCATTTTTGTTAATCGCCTCCAGTGCAAGGGAAAAAGATACGTCAATGTGTAGCTTGATGTGCTGTTGATTGCACAAATAAGTGACTTAATTACCATACCAAACAAATTGTGCAACCAAATAAGCGTAAATAAAATTGAAAATTTTTGCAAAAACAAACTCACAAATCATAATTGAATCCCCGAGGAACTAAATTTGATTTTCCGACGGAACATCAAAAAAGCAAATCACGTCGGTAATCTGCAGAAAGCCGTCAATAGCTCATTAAACAAAGAAAAACGGTGGAGAATTAAAAACGGAGGTTTAATAAAGACCCTCGGCGATGTTTAATCTTCCGCATTCCGATCAGATGAGGCGAACAGTAGAATGCCACCCTGTAAATGGGAAATCAGTACTTTATATACTGTGACGCATAAGACTTAGTCTTCTACGGATATTTTGAGGAGCTGTAGAGTGCCATGTGAAATAGTTCTTCCAGGGAAGTACTGCCGCCTTACCTATTTCTGCCCATAGCAGTATTGTGTGCATTACTGCGTTGCGGTTTGGAAAGGTAAGTTGTTAGAGAAATCACAGGCAAAAGGACTTGTCAACTTAAGACTCAGAGTGACGGACGCAGTGGCAGTGCCCCTTGGAACTTTGCGATTTAAAGCTCTGAGCGGCACTACAACTCTTATTAAACCGACACCAAATCTTGACATAAGCTATAACTACCACAACATAGAAAATTCAAAGTGCATAAATTTCTAGGACTACACATCGACAGTAATAAGTCTTGGGAGAGTCTCTCTATACACGTGTGTAATAAATTGTATAAATTCTCATTTGCTCTCTACAGACTTTCCAAAACCAGCAATCGACATAGTGTAATGTTGACATATCATGGTTTTGTGGAATCGACTCTACGGTACGGAGTAATTTTCTGGGGAAACGCTTCGTATAGGGAAATCGTTCTACGAGCTCAAAACCGATGTGTACGATCGGTTTGAGGCCTTAGACCTACTGACAGCTGTCGACCATTCTTGAAAAGGTTAAAAGTGCTAACGTTCCCAAGTTTGTACGTACTGGAATCATATACATTTCTAAACTGTAACCCCGAACTCTACAGGGAATAAACGGTCGTTCCCGGATTTACTCTACGCCCTAAAAATCCTCTAATGTTCACCACTGGCACCATCTCTTGTAAAATAGCTCTTAAGAAAAAAAGCGCCCTTAACATGGTACCAAAACTCTACACTACAACAAGCTGCCACAAAGGTTAAAAATCCTATCCTTGAATATGTTCAGGAGGGAATTGTCAAGGCTATTGATTAAACAATGCTATTACACGGTTGATGAATATTTGAACGACAATATAGTGTGAATTATAGTATATATGCTTATAATTGAACATTACATAATAAAATTAATTTAAATTTTGTTCTGACATTGTATAGATTTATTAGAAATTGTAATGTATAATTTAATATTTCATAAATTAAGATTAGATTGCACATAAATTATCATATGCCTCTGTAAGAGGTGCATCACAGCTGTACACCACCCATGATGACGAATAAATAAATATTGATAACGTATTGATAATGTATGGACTGGCGAGTCGCTTACCACCAGGCGCACTACTTGTTCGTCATAAAAAAATATCATGGTACAAAAATTGTCAGTGGTTAAGCCAATAGTTCTAGAACGTTCCGTAGAAAAAAAATCTTTATAGATTCAGGGTATTCAAGCTCATTTCTTACATTCCTATGAGTACAAACTCTACAACCACAGTTCATTGTGTTACGTGGAAAAAGCGACAAGATAACATTGATATATACTGTTTATAATTACGTATAAAAACAGTATGTAAAATAGTCAATTTTAGTGTTTATCGCGTAACCAACGCGTTTTAGCGTGCTACTCGGCACTTCGCTAAACCAACAAATTGGTAAATTGACCATTCGAATGGGGTTTGATTTGATTGACCAGTGTCAGATTCTGGTTGTTTCTATTCTCGTCACGTACTAAGTATCAACCGCCCTAGAGACACGAATATAGCTTTTTCCGGTTACTTTCTTTATTCAGTTTTCCATAACAATATTTCTCTGGATATTTTTTTTAAGTTCCGAACATTTTTAGGACTGCAAAGTTTATGGATCGCATCTCCGGTGAAACAGTGACTGAACTTTGGTTTACAAAAATTACGGAAAACGAATTAAAATTTTTATAATTTGTTTATTCATCAACATCCACCCATATATACGTCCCATTGCTAGGTCTCGTCTCGTCTTTTAAGCGAGAGTTTAGGCCATAGTCCGCCACGCTAGTCCAATGCAAGTTGAGAACTTCACACGTTTCCCAAGGGTTGTGAATCTTCTTCGTCGTGCAGGTTTCATGATAAATTTTTAATTGAATTTCGTACATAAATTCCGAAAAAACTCAAAAGATGCGATCCCGGATTCGAATTTACGGCCTATGGTGGTAGGTCAAAGCTTGAGGCTACCAAGGCCTTTGTTTATTATCTGTCATATTTGAAGAGCTCTTACATGTTATACTTTTTTTTTAATATTTTATTTCTGGCCATGGAAACAAAGTCCTTCAGCCGAAAACATAAAAATAAGTTTTTCTGTAAATATGGCCGCCACAAAGAGGATAGGCAATTTGAGGCGGCGTGCTTGGATTGACTCGGGATTCCTTAGAACGGGCCGATACGGGTATTTTAGTTCGAGATTCGTATAATTTCGCATTTTAATCTTCGATTAAGGCACAATAGCACTATCCTATTCCACTTTAAACTAGATTTCACAAAATAATTGAAAGTCAAAATAAAAACGACACTTTTCCCTCCAAAAGGTCCAGAGCGAATCACACATGTTATACTACTTAAATGTGTTGCCCTCTATGGAAAAATGAAGGAATGTTTGATGTGTCTCCTTTTTGTGTGTATTGTTAAATCATTTTCAGCCATAAGTACGATATGTATGTCTTTCAGAAGTCTTATCTGAGACTTCTATCGTTTCTATCGTTTCTATCGAAATTTCTTCTAAGAACTTACTAAACCAGTAGAACTGAAGTTTGTATTTCTGCCGCCCACTAACTAAAATGCGGCTAAGAGGCAAATGGTCAAATATCCATTTTAAATAGCAAAAGATGCAGCACAAAATTCTATTTTAAAAACAGTTAAAATTAGTTAACGTATTCGACTTTTATCGGATCTATCCCTAACGATGCGTAGGTGAAATATCATTAAACAATTTCAATCTTCTAAAACTGGGTTATGGTTTTTTATGGCATCTCAAAAAAATATTTTGTCACTTAGCCGAGATTGGTGAGCTAAACGCAGAACAAAATGTTTAAAAAAGTTATTAACCCATTTCATACCATTTTAGGAATCTTCAGCCTGATTTGATTAACATGTTTGTATTTCGGTTGCAGTGCCAGCACTTTGTAACGGATATCAGAATTCCTATCACGTCTTTCGTATCGACCGCCCTAGCGTCGGTGGGACAGGCCCTTACGTGCCCTTATCGCATCATCCGCTCAGCATCCTGAGATAACTACCAGCATAGAGATCGGCACATTTATAGGAATTTGGACAACTTGTGAATGTGAAGTATAAAGCTGAGGGAAAATGTACAATTGATATGAGTGCTGGGTTACTTACGATAGCAAGCTTCAACAGCGCTTTCCTGTCCTACGTAACGAACTATTAAGTTTTAATTATTAAGTGGTAGCCGATAGCAGTAATGTGCGAATGTTGTTGTTTAATAATAATAGAGCTCCTTGTGAAAGAGTTCGTCCAAGGAAGTACTACCTCCTTCAATTTTGAAGGATAAGGTTTTGGTGAAATTACAGGCACCTGCAGGGTCTTGTCAACTTACGTCTCAGGGTGACTGGCGCAGTGGCAGTGGCTCTCAGATTTTTGCGATTTAAAGCTCTTAGTGGCACTGCTTCTATTATGGACGGGCGTGCGGTTTACCACCAGGCGCACGACTTGTTCGTCCCGGTACTTGTTATCATGAAAAAAAAAATCAGTATAAACATCAGTATATATAAAAAGTTTAGTAACCGCAAAACACACTTATTACATTTCGCAAATGGTACAAAACCAGAATTACCCGCCGTTTACGCCGAAAATTACGTTTAATTTCTAATCTCATCTGCCGATAAGCAGTAGGGGACCTTGTTTAATTTTCAGCAATTTCTACCCTCTGAGTTTTACCGGGTACATTTTCCGAGTAGAATTTTATCGTTAATTTTCCCTCGACGACTGTTTACTTTGCCGAAAGAAGGCAAATTGAGCGTGGCTGCAGCGAACAATACGCGAGGAATTATACGGCAGACGTTGATTAATTATTTTACTTTGTTTATGTTGTTATAAAAACACTTCATTGAGCGGGAAGCTCAAGGTCTGAGAACGTAAATTTCGATTTTGTAAACATTATTCTGGCCTGTAATCGACAAGCTGTGATTAATACACTTGAACACTTTGTTTCAACGGTGATTAATCATTAGAATGTGATAAACAACCTACAGTTTTATTCTAAACTAGTTACGTATTAATATCATTATTATTACTAAGAAATATGGACATAACGAAATAACGAAAGAATAATCGACATTTTTAGCGAAATTTAGTTATTAATCAGCTCTAATCAAAGGAACGAGATCTACAACTCCCTATAAGTTTTTTAATATTTTATGTAGTTTTAGTTTTATTGTTAAACAAAAATCATCGTACTTGATCATCATTTTTTATTAGAAAAAAAAAAACTTTAGGTGCTAAAATATAAATAACCAAAGTTATCTGTTGTCAAAATTAGATAGTAGTCATATTTTTTAAATATTTATTTTAATGTAGCCTCTATGTAACCTCTCGTCGTGTATGGATCTAAGCTTGTTGAACTTATATAAGTTCAACGTTCAAGTAATATATTTCACACATTGTGCAATATATATATGTAACACGTCTACTTTTAAACTTTTTCTAAAGTCAGTTAAGCGTAAGCTTTTAATTAGTTTTAGTTAGGGTTATTTCGAATCGTTGGTATAATAAAGTGATGATTTTATTTTATAAAAAAAAAAAGTGCACATGTGACCTCCATCTTACCTGATGGAAAGTGAAGTCGACTATGTCGCATGCACACTAAACAATGCCTATTCACTCTCGCTTTAAAAAGGTCCAAGTTATAGCGTTCCGGAAATACGTCCGCAGGCAGGGAATTCCACTGAGTTCCAATTCCAAGTTGTCATTTTTCAGATGTGGCCATGACCTCAAATTGAAACCTAAATAATCTTTATTATATAGGTAAGCGAATTGTACTTCAAATCGTCATATTGATTAAACTCTACTGCTCATTCGTAAAACAAATTCCTCTGAGAAGAATGAGAAAGAAACTCTAGGGATTGTTCTTTGTACACATTTATTATTTGCAATATTTATTTCAAACATCATAGAGCGATTCTATCAGCAAAAGAGCTGAAGCGGTCACTATCACGAATTTTTATGATCCCAGTACCAACGCAGAAGCTGTATAATAAATAACCTATAGTATAAAATTTTTGCTTTAATATAGTCTTAAGCCTCGTGAATTGCAAATTTTGAATATCAACCGGAATGTTATAGGTAAAAGCTACATTGTCCCCTAAATGAATTCGCGACATTGTGAAGACGACTGTCAAGAACAGCTGGTTTATTTTTGTTTCTCGTATTAATTTTATGTCTGGCACTATTTTCTTGTGATACCAGTGCCTCTTAAAGTATGTAAATTATTTAGATGGACAAACTTTTCATAAAAATTATGAAGTATAAAAAGACGAGTGTGTCTACATTGTCCCATAAAGCTACAATTGACAATAAGCTTTATAATAAATGCTTTCTTAACTATTCATGCAAAGGAAGCTGACGAAGAAAAAGCACTAATGTGGACAATACATCACAGCCTACTTACTCCATGAATGAATCATGAAAATAATTACCGCATTTGTTTCTAGCACTCTCAAAAGGAGGCTCCGGCGAGGAATAAAGACAGGACATTAAGCTCGTTTACTGCTAATAAATTATGTATGACTGAACAAATAAATGTTTCTTTCAATGATTCACAATAGCTGCCTCGTGGGCGGGTACTATGCAGAGGGAACTATGTTGAAATGGTGTTTCTTTTTATTTTATTTTCTAGTATTAGGTGGTTTACTTTTTTGTTTTTTGTAACCATATCATAAAGAGATAGTTTGATAAAATAGAACACGTAGCTTGTTTTTTAATAACTTCTGTTACATGGGATAACTTAAACACTGTTATGGATTATTAAATTATTATCAATACGAGCTTCTCATATTATTTTCCTGTAATCTGTGTTCCATAACATTTCTTTATATTCTTTATTACACCAAACATTTGCAAAAGAAATATTAATTTTACAAAAGGTGAGGAGAAGTGGACTTATATCTAAAAGGAATCTCTTCCAGCAAACCCAAGGCAGTAAAAGCTACAATCATAGTGAGCAACAGCGTGCAACAAAGAATGAGGGAGAAATATTATAAACTAACAGATAAACTCCAAACGACCGATACTTACAGACTACACATACATTGTAAAACATAAGATGATTACATAGAGAGTTCAGCAAGAATGTTTATCAACACAATATACGTTCCACTGCTGGGCATGGGTTTCCTCAAAGGGTTTAGGCCATAGTCAACCACGCTGGCCGACTGTGCGTTGGGGACTTCATACGGTTTCCAACGATTATGAACCTTATTCGTTCACCGTTAGTGAGAATATTGCTACTAAATATTCCGTATGTGAATCATGTACGTAACTTAGAAATTAGTCATAGCTTCTCAGTAATATTATATAAAAAATTCCAGTAAGGAAATTTCGTGAGCATAATTTGCTCCATGTTTCATTTAGTCGTACTAATTTTAGAATTAATAGTTACCAAGATCTTTAACTTTATTTAACCAACTCAATGACGGTCGAGTAGACTTTTCTGCAATAGCGTTAAGAATATAAAAACTGTAATGACTAATAACTTCGTATCAACTGACTGATAAGGCGATTGTTGTGTTCTGGTAGATGCGTTAGTTTGTATTATTGTAATGTAAAATTGTTATTTTCTTATGTTCATGTGACAGCTTTTAATTAGCATCTGATTAATCATATTTAAATCCATTTTGTAAATGTAGCTGTAAGCTCCTGAAATAAAATAAAATATAATAAAATAAAATAGATTCCTGCCGCTAAGCAGTAATGTGAGCAATACTGCGTTCCGGTTTCGAAGGGTATATAAAGGTGCTGGTGAAATTACAGGCACATGGTACTTGTCAACTTATGTCTCATGGTGTCGGGCGCAGTGGCAGTGAGTCAGATCTTTGTGATTGGCAACTGTGAGGGACAGGCGTGTCGCTTACCACCATACACACGATTTGTTCGTCCCGTAACTTAGTATTATAAAAAAAATTGTAAAAGAAATGTTAGAACAATAAAACACGACGAAACAATCTTTAGGTGCCATTTTCTCAAAACCATAATCACGTTGGTTGACAGGTTATTCCTTATCAGCGTCCTTACATAAGATGCTTTTCCACGTCTTATATTTCAATAAATACCTCTTTTAAAGAATTATCTAGCAGCAGCAGACACGAGAAGTGATTATACTGATTGCCCACTGCTGGGCTCGTTTAGGCTTCAGAGATCATCGACCCGACACGTGGTATAATCGGCAATTATAATCCCAACCTGCAATGCAATATATGAGTGCTTATGTGAGTGCCTCGAGTCTGTTTAAAACAAGCGAAGTGTAAAAGCACTTGCATCTACAAGTGCTTTTATAAATATCTTGATACGTTTCTATGCGATGACTACGATGGATTATTAAGACTACGTTTTAATTATTTACCTTACGTAAAACTAAGGGTGAAATATCATGGCATAACGCTATAGGTAAGTAATATTTTACGAACTTAACTTGTCAACTTATGTCTTAGGGTGACGGCAGAGTATCAGTGCCCCTCAGATCTTTGCGATTTAAAGCTCTGAGTGGCACTGCTACTGTTATGGATAGGCGTGTCACCTACCACCAGGCGCACGACTGGTTCGTCCCGTCGCTTGATGTAATAAAAAAAAATTACCCAGAACTTCCAGAGCAGAACTAATTTAGAAAAGTTCGTTACCCCAAATTGGTCCTAACGGAAATCGAACCCGGGTCGCCGAAGTCGTCAGTATTAAAATTTTATAACATACGATTCGTGAACCTCTCTGTCTGGAATGTCGTAATTTCGATTAATCCAATCACACCCCGTCATATCCGGTCCGCGCTCATATTCAAATTGAAAAGCAAAATTTGATTAAAATTTCGCCGATATATGTAACCACATAGGAATGAAAATTCATATTTTGAACGGGTACTACGTACTCTTTAGGACGCAAAGCGAAGCAAAATAAATTATAAAATCTCTTATCATTATGCACATTTGGTGTAATAAGGCCATATATGAAAATTGAAAAATTTTCAAAAGGTTTTTAGATTTTACGATCGAAAGTAGAGTGATAAAAATGAAAATATATATCATATTATATATAATACATAATTTATTTCATGTACCTAGTTCGTAGTACTTTATTGCTTTTTTATTTGGTTTTTTCTTTTTTTGTTTTAAACTGCCTCCGTGGCCGAACAGTTACCATGCCAGACTGCAGAGGTCCAAGGTTCGATTTCCGAGCTGGGAGACATATTTGTATGGCCTGCATTTATTTCTATTTGGTAAAATGGTGTTTATACATATCTGAATAAGGCGGCAAAACAAATTTAGTTCCTACGCAACAAGTACACACGATGTCGAATTCGCATGTTCCTCCCCCGCACACAATCTCTGCATCTTGGTGACAATTCTGTGAGCTAGTAAAGTAAATACCATTTTCTCTATTTGCGATAACAACCGCATTGTTCTGGCGTGACTCGTAAATCTGTAATAAGGCGCTGTAACGAGGCCTATTGTTGGACAGGCACAACTGTAGCGATCTGTCTCCATTGCACCTGGGCATTGGACAATTTACCCACAAGCTTACATCACACTTTTACTACGTTACGCCCCCGTTCACACACACACACTCTATAATTTCCTATAATGTCGTATTTTTACCTCAATTATGTAATAATTTAAATTAGTAAAAAAATATTCCTAATCTTGGTTTTTCCTTTGTAGTTGCAATCACTAACACTTACGAATTCACCAGCTCCTGTATGTGGTTAGAAAATGCTCTTAAACGCCCCAACAGAAATGTTTACTTACCAACGTCTAAGAATTCCTCTAAGGAATATTAAATCTGGTAACAGAAACTGATGAAGTTTATCAGATTACGGTATTGTTATCGGATTGTACAATAACGAATTTGATAGGGAAATAATTATTAATACAAAGATCGAACACAAACAAAAATTCTTTCGATCCGGCTGGATTCAGCCACTGTATGGCGAGGTCTGTGATTCGTGTCCAGCTGCATCGAAGGATTTTTTTTGTGTTCGATCTTTCTATTAAGAATATAATTGTAACAAACTACTGCAGTAATTTCACATAAAGTAATAGAATATCATGCATGGTAGTCGTGCATATCGTGATATTCAATAAACTTTATATTTGAAAGTTTATTAGACAATAGTTTTTAAAAACATATCAGTGAGTAGGATGGATGGAATTTAGTCAACAGGATAACAAAATTTACTTAGAACTTCTACGGAGGCTTATACCCAAATATGAATAAGAGCTGGATGTATGAGTTACTCCAACGTGTCGCAACGGCAGTACGGGTTCAGGGCTGGACTCTCCACCTTGGATGTCCTGGAGTTGCTGCGACACATCGTGGAGGAGGCTAACGGCGACTGGGAGGGTTTGGTGGCTGTGTCCCTGGACTTAGCCAACGCTTCCGGCACTCTCCCGTTCGCCGTTATGAGGGAGGCGTTGAGGTACAACGAGATCCCTGCACACCCTAGAGGTGTGTAGCCGGTGGGATGAGCAGCGCCGTACTTTGACGGGGACAATAGGGCAGGACCTCTCGCTGCCGGGTGCGGTTGCCGCCATGCTCTACCGAGCGAGGAGTCCTGGGAGGCGGTGGCCTTCTTTTGTGGAGAGGTTATGTCGCAAAAGGAGACCGCGGAGCTTCAACGCAGATGTATGGGGAGGAGGCGTTAGCGATTCGCTGATCGCCTGATCCCCTAGTGAGGCCAGCGGGCTCTGGACAGGGATGCTCGAGCCTGCATTGCACGGCCTCACTCGTCTGGGGGGTGGGTTGGAGGACAACTGATCTGCCCCTCCGTAGGCGCGGGAGCCCTGGCGCAAGCTAAGCCGGGCGGCGTCGTGGTGAATGTTTACCGACCCCACAGCGCCGACTCAACTGACGATAGGTAAACCAGGGGGGGTTTTAGTGGGGTAGGCCCTCTAGTCTGGAAGGAGAGTCCCCACATAACCCCTGAGTCTCTTGGGCTCAGGGGTATCTATAAAGATTTCCTCCCGTCAAAAAAAAAAACGTTGCATGAGTCAATGGAAACAGTCTCCGAAATCAGTTGTGCGCACAGTCGATAAGCGAGTTTTCGCGCGTGCTCCTGCGCCGGAACATTGCGTTCGACACGCCTCAGCTTTGCGTTTCCTTTTACCAACAAATACTTTATTATTAGTCCAAAGTCTAAAGTATTTAAGTCTTGTAATGATTAACTTTGATTTTACTTGTGTACGTTAAGTAATTGTAACACAATCTTTTTTAACTTACATACAGACTTACTTGTTCTTTTCAAAATACCAATTTGGATAAGAAGCTCGCATAAATTAAGAAAGGTGGTACTCATCAAAATCTAAACATAAAGCCACTAATTGAGAATAGACATGATTGGGCACAGATGCGTACTCTTAAATTAGTATATCTCTATTCTTAATAACATATTTATAACTTCATGTCTATACATAACGTTTAGATACTCGCACACGCTTCTGAATTGGTTTTACGACATGACACGCCGCCCAGCAACAGTATGTTAAAATTATTACAATTGTATGGCCTACGCGGCGACAACAAATTACATTTCATTTTAATTCAACAAAATACAAGAATGTTTTAGAGACGCAATTAATATTTGGCCTATAGTATGCAATCAAATAAACAACATAATAATTTGTATCTCCAAAGTTTACATCACTACAAAGTTAATTACGGTTCTAAATCGAGTCGATCGAATAATTTTCTCCGAACCCACGCGGCCGCACGCTGCGTACACACTCAAACGTAAATTTGTTTAGTAGACAAGAGACTTATAATTTAGTTTTAACTCGATAAAGCGGGCTTCTAACTCAATTCGCTGTAAATAAATCGCAAGGACCGGCTTTTGTTTGAGGCTTAGTAATGTGATTCGCGCCCATTCTATCTCGATTTGTAATAATTTTAATGTGATGCTCCCGGTGCACCCAGTACATTGTGTTCCCCATCAGATTTCGACTATTGTGCTCGGCTGTATTATTCTAATAGCAGTTTTATTTATCGTACTCTGCGGGAGACTCAAGTACAAGTTCTGCATTATATAAAATTGCAGTTAAAATATATTACTAACGACCGACACTGTGAATTATAAATGAGCGTGAAATATTTTTTTTATTTACCAGAATCGAGTCGTAAAAGAACGATTTTAGCGGCGTATGCACAGGGAAATTTACGACATAGTTTGAGTGGTTGATCTTTGATAGCGGTTAAATTATGACTTAAAAAAAACATCGTATTATTTATGTTGTGGAATTGTTTTTTATATACTGTTAAAATGCAGCGGTTTGGATGAAATGTCTTCCCGAATTCTCGAGAAGCCGTGTTAAGCTGCTGTGTGCTGGCAGGGTTCCAAGACTGTTAATTATTTAACAAATGGCTCATCCAACCCGTACATGCCAAATTTCAATTAGTTACAAAATGGATTTCGTATCGCACAGACTGTTCGCTCTCAAATTGCTGCAAATGTAGAGTGACCAACTTACAAAACTTTTACGGGCTCGGAAGGGAGACATTATAAATAGAACATATGAATAAAGTAAAACATGTATACTTTAATATTAATGTGCTACACAGTCACACCAATTGCCTGATCCCGCATTAGGAAATTCCCTATTACTCGTACTATTTGTACCAGAGCAAAAGAATTAACTCCGTACCAGGAGTCGCATCCTCCTCATCTTTGAGGAGGTTCCTCCGAATTTAGCATCCACAGTGTAAACCGTTGAATCGTAAAAAATTAAAAACTCTGTAACCTTATATCAATTTTCATTACAAACAAAATACTTTAAAATTGTCACATCTGTCTGTTATGGCACAGATCGGAAGGAACATTTTACAGTTTTAAAAATCCCTACCTGTGATTTCCCTTGCTCATACAAAAACTGTGTCCACGGTACACTAAGTAAATTTTTTTTGACATGTTGCAACTATATCACTAAATGTAGTGAATCAAAATACCGAAAACGCATATAAATCACTTATATGTCCAGAGCGAATTGAGAAACAAATACACTGGTAAGATGATACATTTTATTGGACCGGGCATTTAGGGCTAGTTGCGATGTGGGGGTCATTGTTTTTAGATGCCGAAAAAATAATTCTTGAACAGCATAGCCTGTTTTCTGCAATACTTATTATGCATGTTTGGAATTCTTAAAGTTTTCAATACTTTCGGTCTTGGTTAGATTTAGTTTCTAAATATAGTCTACTGTAGAGCTCCTTCTGAAATAGTTCGTCCAAGGAAGTACTGCCACCTTGCCTATTCTGCCGCCAAGCAGTAATGTCAGCGTTACTATTCCGGTTTTTGAAGGGTAAGGGTGCTGGTGAAATTATAGGCACATGGAACTTGTCAACTTATGTCTCAGGGTGACGGGCGCAGAGGCAGTGCCTCTCAGATCTTTGCGGATTTATAGCTCTGAGTGGCACTGCAACTGCTATGGACAGGCGTGTAGCTTACCACCAGGCACACGACTTGTTCATCTCATCACTTGATATTGTAAATAAAAAAAGTTTTAGATAGTGAAAAAAAATCTTAAAACAGTATATATTGCCCGTTTTCTGCAATACTTATTGTGCACTTACAGAATTCTTAGGATGCTCAATACTTTTGGTCAAGGTTAGATTAACTTCCTAAATATAAATACAGTCTAACAGTATGGATTGGTATCATCAAAAATATCTTAGGCCATCAAAAATATAATCACCCTGGTCTCCTCAATATGTCAAATACAATTTTATTGCTACCGCGTTAAACTGGTTAATCCGACGAGTCTACGACCCGTTTGTCACGCCGTCCGCCATATGGCGTCTTACATTACAGAAAATAAATATTCGATCAATTGTATGTACTTTGTACGAACCGACAAAGCATTGTCGCAAGGTTTGTTCCACAATGCAGGATTTAGATTCGATGACGTTTGTGATTTCCACGCGGCACCCTCTAATCTCTCGAGGTGTGAAGTTACAACAATATAGGTGTTTATTTAATAGGTGTAAAGCTACATGCTACTGTGTAATTTGTGTTGTTATTAAGAATTTGTTTAGGTTAGTATGTTTGTTTTTTTTATGCGTAATATTAGTTTTCATGTGAACAAATAACAATGGAACGTTGTGGTATTATTCGCAATCGATGCTTGTACAATTTCGTTCTTTAGTGATTTCACAGAGAACAAAATGCAACTCGTATTTTTCCATTTTTCTTTAGATACAGAATAACAAAAGTTTATTTTCTGTTTCGCCTCGTGAAGAAAAGTATATTCTTTTTGAATTTCTTGTGGAAACAAGCACAATTTAAAAGTTTCCTTGCAAAGAGTTTGTGTTTGGAATATACTTTAAACACTTTATTTATGTAGGAAATGACGAATTAACAGAATCTAAGCGATAAATTTGCTAAAATAATATATAAATGATTAAATACCGTAAGTCGTGTTAAATAAACTTTAAGTGCTTTAATAGGTTTAAACCTCATATGGTTGAAAGTGTTCGGTTCCCTGCCTTAAATTTAGTGTCAGTTAAGGTAAAAAAAAATCATCAAGACTTGGCAGTATGGTTTTTAGCCTTTGCATTTTCCATAACGAAAATAATTAAATAAACAACAAACCTTCCTTCTTTCATATTACGCATAGGTTCCTTCAAAATCCATTCGAAAAATATATAAAAATATGGAGGGTTTTGAAAAAATTGTCGTGGTTTTTATTTGTAATACATTATGACGTTATGAGTATGATAGTTTAAATGATTTGGCAGATGCTATGATGTGAAGCTCTAGTTACCATTGATAGTATCTTGCCGCCGAAATCTAAAGACAAATATAATAAATACAATATAATAATAATGTGCTTTAAAATACTAACACCTTGTCTCAAACCATGGCTTAATTGTTTACTCTGAGTACCAGAGCAACGGGATTCACTCCGGGGCATTACCCTGAGCATCCAGTGCAGAATTAATTCAGAGAAATTCGTTTTCACATTGAGTCTTACCGGGAATCGAACCGTCCCATTCAATGCCACAGTGCAAACTGCTGGGATACTGACATCGTTAACATATATGTACATATTGCGACTTATGTGATTTCTTAATGTGGAAAATAACATCGTGTGTTACTCGAGAACTTTGGTTAATTCAAACTTTGTAAATGTTGAACACTCGAACTAAAAGTGTTAATGTATAAGTAACTCTAGTATAACAATCTACAATTTCTGATCTATAAGAATACCTAGTTACCAAGTTACGGGAAGTCATACCCAAAAGCCAAGTTTAAAAAAGTAAAAATTCGACTACAAAATATTTAGCGGGAAAGATAAAACAAAATGTGCCCTCCTCACTATTTTGATTATTTTTATAGCCTATGACATTCCCATAATCAAGCCGTTTAGGCTGTACAGCATGAAAAAAATGGACATTATACATACATACACTTGAAAAACATAACCGTCCCGCAGTTGGGTAATAAAGACAAAGGTATTCCATGCTAACAAAAAAAGCCAATATGCAAACAATTTCCTATACTTATAAAATCTTTCAATATCTCTCTTCTTTAACAAGATTCGATATACATATCTTTGACTCTTTCTTGCTGTTTTGCTGTCCCGTTTACCTCGACTGTAGTTCAACCGTATAGGGGTGAATATTGTTCAAACTTTAGGTATAGGTTGCCTAAGTAACATGGCAAGTTGGCGGCTTTAGAGAATTGGAATTCATCTTTTGTTGTGCAAATCGTCTCCTCAACCACATTTGTGGCAACACGATAAACGAATTATGGCGAGTCAACAGAGCAGAAGCGGGAAAAACTGTTTAGCTGGATCAAGTGGTTCAACTATTTAGTATTAAATTACGGTCTAAAGAATGTGCTAATGTGTTACGCGATAGGATGTACTTTATCCAATGATATAAAATCCTGAAAACAGGCTAAATGACAGTCTAAAACGAATTATTTAAGAATAAAATATCTAAGTGTTGTCGGTAATTCAATGATCTTTGTACATAATTTTTACATGGAGATATTTCTCTTTAAATACAACAGAGAGCCTGCTAAATTTTGGTTTTCAACTGAAGCATATTAGTTGTTAAATTACAATTTATCCTAAAATTTGCAAATTGTCCAGCGGCTTAACAATACGCCGCGCCGCCGGCTGCCCCGTCAATTGCCATTGGGCGCTTGACGGATCTGTGTCAAATATTCTCCGCCTATTCTTATTTTATTCATATTAATTTACAGCATGCCCGCGGATTGTGGTACGCGAGGGGTGATCCCCCTCACCCAAACTTCACCTCCTAAAATCTAGGCTCGCGTTGAAATATTATAATATAATAATGTAATATAATGTAATAATAATGAATATAGTTTATTTTTTTATAATATCAAGTGACGGGACGGACAAGCTGTGCGCCTGATGGTAAACTACACGCCTGTCCATAACAGTTGCAGTGTCACTCAGAGCTTTAAGTCACAAAGCTCTGAATTTGTATATACAATTAAGGCCCTTTTCCTATCGAGGTTGGCAGAGATCACTTCCTTCCATTTCTACCCTGCTTGCCATAGGTAACTAACGCATTTGCATATTGGTAAATTTCGAGACTTTTTTAATTTTAAAATGTCAATGATGCTGACTTTACTTAACGATAAATTTGCAACTAAGTAAATAAGATATAAAAATACCGATTACAGGGAGTTGTACATCACATTCCTCTGATCCCAGATATTTTAAAGGCTCAATTTCGCTAAAAATGTCGATTACGTTACCTATGATAAGGAGGACAGACTTGGCTATTGTCCTGACACATTTCGTCACATCAATGCTGACTGACGCAATGACTTGTGTAGAATTTAAATAATTATAATTATTTAAAAAAAACCGACCTCAAGAGATTGTGGAATTACATACATATATTTGCTAAGTTTTGTTGAATTCGGTTAAACAACAATGGGTGAAGTCCTATAACCAGATTCATCTCATAATTTGCCTCACTGAGACATTAATATTTTCTTCAAATTTGGATGGAACCACTATTGAGCGAGCAAAAACGCGAGCCGGAAGCAATTAACCCGTTTAATAAATTATGAAGCGCACCTACAGGCGCCTAAGTGTGCATGGACCTCGGCTGTGGATGCTTCTAGACACATTTGCCTTCTAGAACGACTTACTAAGGAGGGAATAGGTATGAGTACGCGCTGAATTGAGATTTTTTGACATTCACATCGAGTCGAATAGTAATTAATTAAATGTTACGGCCTGCGACTTTGACGGTGTCATCCACCCATCTCGCTACGGGTCCTCACAAGTTTCTGTAACCACCATTCGGTTATTCAAATTCAAATTCATTTATTATCAGACCAATTGTTACTTCCCAACAAAAAAAGAATTATCGAAATTGGTTCACAAATAATTACGTCGGAGTAATCGACATACCCACAAAAAATAAAGTCGAAATAAAAACCTCTTCCTTTTTTTCGATTAAAAATAAACATTCTATGCGTGAATTTTCAGTTGTAATTGTGACATTTGAATTATTTTTCCCTCAAAATTGCATTTAAGTCAATATATACAGCGACAAAACGAGTCATCATGTATTAAGCTTTATTCTTAAACCAGCTCGCTATGTTGCACAAAAATAGTTTATCCATGCAATAATATTTTGAATTTGAATATACGTGTAGCTACATCATCTACACGTAAATTTTACTTACCTTCTCGAATATTGTTCAACGAAATCTTTTCACCGACATATTAGGCAAATAAATTCAACTTAGAGCTATCTCACAAAGACAGCTCCTCTAATTTCGGGATTTATCTGACCCGCAGGCTGCGAAGACACGGGTCGTGGCACGCAGAATAAATCACCTTTATTGCGCACGCACTCCCAAAATTCACACAATTCCCCGAATTCTACCGATTTTATTAACTTTAATTACGAAGACGGAAATGGAGTGGTCGTAATGCGAAAAAAAGTGAAATTCATGAAATCTGGAATCGTTATTTGCAAAAGTATGTAATTATCTTCACACCCTGTAATATTATAGTAATGTATTATAATATTCCTACACGATTTTTTTTACGATATCAAGTGACGGGACGAACAAGTCGTTCGCTTGATGGTAAGTGACACACCTGTCCATAACCGTTGCAGTACCACTCCAAGCTTTTAATCACAAAGATCTGAAGGCCACTGCGCCCGTCACCCTGAGACATAAGTTGCCAAATTCCATGTGCCCGTAATTTCACCAGCGCCATTACCCTTCAAAACCGAAACGCAATAATGCTTACATTACTTACTGCTTGACGACAGAAGTAGGTAACGTGGCAGTACTGGACGAACTCTTTCATAAGGAGCTATACTGCAACTAAAAATTACATACTATGCATAATTTTCTATTTAATTCAAATTCAGTTTCTAAGTATAGGTATACTTAGAAACTGAGAGAGATTCAGGGTAGAAAAGGCATAAAAGTGAAACTACAAAGTTTATAAGACTAGTGAAAAACGGAAATTTTATTTTTATTATTATATTACTAGTATGTTTTTTATAAAAGTGGCTATTGTAAGCCATGATAATGGGACCTGTAAATTTTTTATTTAGATCTAAAAACAATTGTTTTATTTCTAACAGAACACAATAGAGTAGAATATAAACATATATTTTGTATTATTAGTGTCACAATATTACAATTTCAAATTATTACGGTCGTCACTAATATAAACAATTTAAAAGAACAAATTAATAATTAATATATTTTTTTCTTTCTAGAGGTATCGCTATAATAACGTAGTTTAGCCGAATGCATTTATGCATTCCTAAGAACCTAATTTTTAATCTCATGACAGTACAATAGCATCCGACAAAAAAACACATTTTACGGTTTCCAAATTAACTTTCATCAGATTTAATTAAAATACGTTAAGCCATTTTTCCGTCAGTAAATTTACAAACATTCGGCTATGCATCCGTCCAAACACTCTCATATAAAATATTAGGGACGTAAATGTAAAATTCACATAATTTCTACGATGAATTTCAATTTATCGTTCTTAAAAATTCTTCAGCGTCCCAATTTTTTTTCGGATGGTTTACTGGTGATATAACATCTATATTCGTTGGGCTCGTAAAAATATAGGACTCCACTAGCACTACGTCTTTTATATTGCCAGTAATATGTCAGCGAATTTGCGTATCGGACCCATCGCCCATATAATGCAGAATTCCGGTACGCTCCACTTAATTGATCCTTGTAATAAAAAATAATTTAACGGAGTATTTTGTAATACTTCGTTCAATTATTACGAAATATTACAAATTACGTCGTTTCAATCTGCAAATTTTAGCTAAATATTTTGTTTTGCGTCTTTTACCAATTTTTTAATGTGTTGCTGGCATCATTAAGTGTTTAAATGAGTAATTTTGTTTGAAAAAATCAGACTATCGTTTATATGTGTAGTTAAAATTTAAACAAATGAAAAGAATTTATCTCAGTAAATTTATATAATTGGTTGAAACTCTCTGAGAAGCACAACCATAAAAACAAGCTACGACTTTTGAAATTCAGGACGCTCTAGTTTCTTAGTTTATATGGTTAGTAAAATTCACTTTACGTCATACTGCTGCTGTTCATTTTAAGAGCTGCAATAGATAATTTCATTTATAGACTATTCCAGACATGAATCCCGTAAAGTACACATCTTTATGTTACAACTTTAAAAAGTTTTTATTGCATGTTATTATCTGCCATTCCTCTAGAAAATTTATTCATATTTTCTAATCATTTTCAGATCATAAAATCTGCAGATTAAGGCCAAGGAGCGAGGTGAACTATTATGGCCTAAAACTCTTGTAAAAAACCCGTGCCCAACATTGGTAGCTGTTAATACAGTACAGTAATTTTTTTTAACAAATTTTATAATCGTCACCGCTACTCTACTCTCTACTACGCACGACATACCAGTGCTTTCCTGCACGTCTGGCGCAACCTGGGCAACAATCGGCTAGTAACTTCCGCTGATTGACAAATCCTTTCACTACAATGGGAAGCATTGTAATGAATGCCATCGATACGATAAGAAGAAGACCGCTACTGGGTAGTTTATTATAAGATTTACAAGGTTCAGTGAGTGATAACTCAAGCCTCTAACCGTCTAACATAAAGTTAAGTGGCCTTGCAACGTCGAATGTCCTACTTATATACATTCCAAAGCCATTAATGAACTTCACAAATTTAAAACATAGCTTTGAAAATTAGTTTAAAAAGAATATTTTATTGAATATCATGACGTTTTTACTACCATCACATACATATTATTTTTTATGAAAACATTCCACTAGTTTATTATTATTGATACTAAAATTCTACAACACAAAGAAAAATTCCTTCGATTTGACTGGACCCGCGTCCGTTGCCGCACCAGGGCCACCCCTCTTATCAACTGAGCTATCTGTAACTTGAAGGAAGAAACTTTTATAAGTTTTTCGTAGGTGGCGCTGACAACAAAAAAGCCATTTACATCCAATACCCAGATATGCAAAAAACAGAGAAATTCGTAAGATCTGCTGGTTCAAGTCCAGTTTCGAAGGAATTTTTCTTTCTGTTCGAACTATATATCAATTATATTAATTTAAAACATTTCGCTTTAAACATTAGTATTATCATGTTCGAGTTCGACGGTTAGCCCCCCGTTAAGTGCAAAGTGGAGCAAAGTCCTCTATCGACGTATGAGTGTTGTTTACGGTACAGGGTGAGCAAATTCTGAGCATCTATCCATCTCCATCGACCCTCGTTGCATACGTAATACTCTTTGCTTGCCTATGCTTACCGCATTGCCGATCCTTTTCTCTATTTTCAGCTGTTTATTGCTTACAACGAGGAAGTGTTATGATGGATGACAAGTATTTTGGGACTTGTCCCTTCATAAACGATCTGAATGCTGCAGTAATTTTCGTCCTCGTTCGACTATTCCACATAAAGACGTTTTTGTACAAAATTGAGTTGTGTTGGAAAACATGATTATGAAACTTACATAGAGAGGTATAAGTACGTATTTACATGAAACACATATATGACTGTTACATTAATTTTATACATTAATAAGAAGTGTAATTCAGGACATAACAAGGCTTATTTGTTTACGTAAAATTAAGTGTGAAATAAACGCAAAGGGTCTGCGCGCACGTTCGGGTTCATGATTTACTGAACGAGCGTGAGACATGTGGCTCCTCAAGGGTACTTATATCATCTAAGTATAGCTCCAAAATGTTTCATTTTTCATCTACCTATAGGTTATTTAATGCGCTGCTACCAAAAAAATAAATCACTCAATAATTGTGTAAAATATTTTCAAACGATTGAGTAATTTTGTTTCGTTTGCTGATTTTTACAACGACTTCTTGTCATAGATATTTTAAATTCTAGGTATGACAATATTAACATACAACGCCAAGAACCTTATAATACGCTCTACTGCAGGGCACGGGTCTAAGGAGAGGCTTGGAGATTGCACACGTTTTCCAAGGGGAACCTTAATATATAATATAATATAATAATATATATATAATATTAAATAATATATAATACGGTCTACTGCAGGGCACGGGTCTAAAGAGATTGCACACGTTTTCCAAGGGTTTTTTTTTATGATAACAAGTGACGGGACGGACAAGTCGTGCGCCTGGTGCTAAGCGACACGTCTGTACATGGCAGTTGCAGTGCGACTCAGATATTGAAATCGCAAAGATCTGAGGGACACTGTCGTTGCGCCTGGCGCCCTGAGACATAAATTGACAAGTCTCTTGCCGTTCTCTTATCATTCAAAATCCGAACGCAGTAATGCTCACATTACTGATTGGCGACTGAAATAGGTAAAGTTTCATTACCTCACTGGACGAACTCTTTCACAGGCAGCTCTACTGCTACTAAAGTTGGAGGACTGTGAGCCTCCTTTGACGTGTAGGTTCTCTTACAATGTTTCTTTTCAACGTTAACGAGAGACGTTGCTTCGCAATATTTACGAATGTCCGTAACTTAGAACTTGAAGTCGGTATGTAATATAATGAGTATATGCCACCGCAGACATTCAGACCATTAGACTCCCCAAAATAAAATCAAGTTTTAACTTATTTACTTTACGAATCTACGCACATACGGTTTCCCAAAATATGTATATATTAGAGATACCAAAAACGAGAATTAAAAACACAGAAAGAAAATTAAAACAACACATCACTCTCATAGAAATAAATTTCAGGTTACTATTCGATTACTACAAATGTAGACTTTCTTCTAAAACTTCATTTTCTTTTCTCTGTTATCTAACAAACGTATATTTCGGTGATGAGCAATCAGTTACAATGTAAAAATGAAACGTTTTTGCTGATGTGATATATACTTCTGCTGGTGATTGTACTCAAAGCAAACAATTTTAAAACAAAGTTCATTTTCGGGAGAGAAAAGTTTGGTACCTTCGATTCGTAAAATTATACAATAGTTAGCCTATATATAATCACTCTACTGGGCCAGGCCTCCTCTCACGATGACAAGGCTTGGGCTACTAACTACAAGTTCCCTCGCGTGCGGATTGGGAACTTCACATATTCATTAATTAAAATACTTGCAGATGCGTGCAGGTTTCCTAACAATATTTTCTTTCAACGAAAAGCTTATGGTAAATTACAAATTAGGTGCAAGCCCGGATTCGAACCCACGACCTGTTTGAGAGGTCAAAGTATTATTAGGCTACCACGAATTATACGTGAAATATATTTATAACAATATATATTTGTGCAAGTTTTCGAACGTTTTCGTTAGATCCAGTACATGTTTTCATTGTGTAAATTTATCAAACATTTACACGTTGGAAATGTTTGTTTAAATCCACGTAACGAATGTTTAAAATTACACAAGAAAGTGTAAATTGTTTTGCAAGGAAAATACTTCTTCGTGAGAGAATACAGCAAAACTATAATGTTCATAATTTATTTAGGCCATTACTTCCAGCGTAGTTTCCAAGTACGACGCTCTCCCTAATTTTATAATTTATTGCTCCAAAAGAGGCGAATTGTTTGACTAGATTAACATTGGAGACAAGTTCAGTTGGTCGCTATAAATTTGAATGTTCCGACACGATTTAAGGCCTAAGATTGTCGTGTACTAATAAACCACGCAGACCATGTGACGTAAATATTTTTGTTGCTATAAATTTTACAATTTATTTAAATTATATTTTTGCATTTTTTTAAACTAGTTTACTATTTAATTATTGTTTAATTTTTTTGTGACTGATTGTGTTGCTGGATTACCTGCTTAAAAATTATAAAAAAACTTGTAGGTAGGCGTAGCTGATAACAGTCATTAAAATTGACTCTTGTAATATATTTATAATATCTTTGTATTTATATCACAATGATATATATCACTTGATGTGGTAATGAAACTAGTTTTCGGATTTAAATTGACTACCTTCCTAATGGACAATAGGATACCAGTGTGCATAAATTTTCATTTAAATAAACTTAAAGATAATTAAAAAATAAAACAACGAGCCTACGAAAGTACCTACGAATGTCTAGTAAAAGAGGGTGAACTAAATTATAAGCAAGCTCATTAAATGCGAAATATAATACCACCCTAAAAGAACTGTAAACGAGTCGAGTTTTTTAAAAAGAATTTTTGATGTGCTGAAATGTGGCTTTATTTAACTTTACTTAAGACATCGCACTTACACTAATGGTAATTGTTAAAGTAATAAGAACGGAAGATTTGTTGAAATAATTGTTTTCCACTTTAAAATTCAGTCCTTATTATACTGAAGTATGTGTTGCATATCTCTCGTAAACTTCGTGTAAAATCTATCTACAATCTACCTACATAGTAGATACACAAACACACCACATACTCGCACATCGCACACCATCTACAATACACACACACATACAGGATCCATCATCAAAATACTCATAATATTTAAATTGTTTAATTTTTTTATACCAATCGCAGTACTAATAAATTACAACTACTTAACCGACCTCAAATGGAATTACATCTATTTGCCAAGTTTTATGGGAATCCTCTAGTTTGCCACCCTTAGAGGTGGAATATTTTCTTCAATTTTGAATGGGGCCAATACTGAGGTACTATGTTTCCAATAAAAAAAAAAATAGGCTGTAGGCAGTAGTTCACACGCGAGAGCATTGCGTATTCGGAACGTCACGCTCAGCACTAATATTCCTTTGCATATGTATCTAGGTTTCTTCGCAATCTTTTCTTTCACTGAAAAGCTCATGGTAAATTTCAAATTAAATTTCGAAATTCAGAGGTGCAAACCTGGATTCGAACTCACAACCCTTTGTTTGAGAGGCAGTAGGTCAAACCATTAATTCGCCAAACTCGAACCTAGGACCTCCGCATGCAACCTCTACTGTGCAAAGCGTTGAGCCATCGAGATAGTCATTTAGCTATTAAACTGCTTTTGTGAGTGGAAAGAATATAAAAGTTAAGTAACTTACTGCTCTTAAATTACCCGTATATTAAGTACCCATACAGTTTTTTAATTTAAACACCATAGAAATTGAACATAATACTCAACAATACAAAACTCAATATGAAAAGAATTACACAAACATAAGTAAAATAAATTAACAGATAAAAATCTCTTATTAATAACAAACAACACCAAAAAAATTGTCGAAACAAATGTATCGTATGATTGGTGGTGGTTTATTAACAACGCTTGGTACAAGAAGCGTCACAGGCGCATACCGTATCGTGGACGATTTATCATCGGTGAGAAATTGATGCATCTACCGAGCCGCAGTTCTTCGGAGCCGGTACATAAATTCTGAACTCGTTACAAGACTTTGGTCTTGGACGACAGATTGGAGGATGTAAAATATTTCTAATGGAGAGAGTCTAGGAAAATGGAGCCGAAAGTTTCTGATTAAATAAATAAATATAAACGATAAGTACATAACACGTATAATTTATTGGTACGGCTGATGTACACAACACCTGAATCGAACGTCAAACTGTCGTATTCGAAACTGCGTCACACCCGTACGATTACTCAAACTTCTCGACCAGCAAAGGCTACAAACGTTATTCAGAACACAGTTATCGAATGAAAGTTACCGAACGTCCTATTTTTTTACAAAGCAAAAATGTAATATGGAAATCTCTTATTATTTTAAATAAAGCCTGGATTTTGTTCAATTTTATTAATGTATTTTAATGCAAGACTAATGCATTGCTATATTTTTAACCGACTTCAAAAAAAGGAGGAGGTTCTCAATTCGATTGTATGTTTTTTTTGTATGTATGTTACGTGATAAGTCAAGTATTTGTGAACCGATTTTCATGATTCTTTTTTGTTGGAAAGAGAGTATGTCCGTAGTGGTCCCATATAATTTTGAAGAAAATCATCCACCTCTCATCCACAAGGGTGGCTGTTCACGCATGAAGATTCTTTTTTATAGCGCCTAAATTTTAGTATAAGGAGAAATTATTTTAATGGTTGATTTTGCTATTTTTTAATTCAAGTCGTTTTTCTCTCAATATACTTTGAGTAGTGAGAACCGATTTTTATTATCTCCTGTGTCAAGTCCCGTATAGTGGCGAACTAGAGGATGAATCCGGGTTTGCGCACTTTCCGGTAACCGATTTCAATAAAACTTGGTAATGATATGTAATTCCACGTACTAATGAGGTCAGTTTTTTTAGTACTCTGTACTGACATTGTAGGCCGACTTTTTCACCAACTAACTCCGTAAACGCTGTGGGATAACGATATCGTATCCGAATCCGTATCGAACGTTTAATTGGAATGTTCTGAATGCTCGGAAAGTGTCCTTCGATTCGAGAACGATATCCAATCGCACGATTCCGTTAAAATATCGAAGATTCTGAATCGGGGTCTAGGGGGTCTACTCCCGCTATCCGTCCGACGTCCATCTGAAAAAATTACTGTCAAATAAGTAATACTCGATTAAATCAAAACACAATGTCAAGTATGAAGCTTCATTCGCATCATGCATCTTTTAATGTGGTCGAGTATTACTTATTGACAGTAATTGTTTTGGACGGATGTGGTACGGAGAACAGGGTAGACCCCGAGCTTTCATACTCCAATTTTTTGCATGCCTTTCTTATTTGGATGTCGACATGAAATTATAAGGTATATGTATGTTTAATGTAATAATGATGTATGATATTTAATAGTTAGCTTTATTGCTCTGTTGTTATTAATAAATTAATTGATTATTCCTTGTACACGTCTGATGACAGTGCTACAATTAAATTAAATTTAAGCAACATTTTGCATGCCTTGTCAGGTAAAACATGTGTTCTGTAATAATTGTTCCATCTTTCACACCCTGTTTTAAGCAAATAAAATCTCATTTCATTTCATTTTCTGGCGAAACGTGTTTGTGCGTACTTTAGTATTTGTTATCTTGACCACCGTGTTTCTAGCAATTAAATGATTTGATTGATTGATTGGCTGATACTAGAAATCCCGTTTCTCCACTGCAAACGGACATAGGAAGTCATTATATCTGCCATTCAATTCAACGGTGAAGTCGTAACGATCGCAAGATAATTTATATAAGCCCCTAATGGCCATAAGGATTAAGTTTACTATACAAAAATTTTAAGCGGTCGTTAGCGATTTTTTTTAGTAACTGCACATTTGACTTCCATCCCGCGTGATGGATGGTTAAGGTCGACGAAGGAGCATGCACACCTGAATTATGCCTACTCACTCTCGCCTTGAAAAGGTCCAAGTTAAAGTGTTCAAGGAATAATTTTGCAAGGAGGCATTCCACTCTATAGCCTTTTGCTGTGTAAAAGTGACAGCAAAAATTAATGTCTCCTTACAAAGTTATTGAGTGTGTGCGTTATTAAAGTTTACTCGATGTTTGAGCCATATCCGCTGAGTACGTTCAGACACGACGTTTATGTTGTAAACTGCTATGCTTGCATTACAAATTAAAAGTAAACTCTATAAATAAACAAAAATCACAAAATTCATTGTAATACTTAAAGCAACATCGAACCGTATTCCTCCAACAATACAAAATAAAAATCATTATTCGCTCCACATCTTTTAGTTTATTTCAGTCCCATGTTCAAAACCTTGAGTAACACCTCCTTTTGTATCAAATAATGAACTCTAGGACCTTCAGTATAAAGTCTCAATCACTTCATCAATGAGTGACGCAGAATACTCCCGAGGCTCTGTACGGTGCCAATCGCAACGGGCGGTAACTTCTCATTTGCATGTGTTTGTTTTGTAATCACAAATCAAACGTGGCAGGAGAACACGGGGATTCGGTTTCAATAAGTGAGAAGATCGTTAAAAATTATGATCGTATTTATAGGTATGAGTTATTTTATTAAGCTTTGGAGTTGCTGACCGGAAAATTATAATTTGTGAGATGGCTTGGTTTGTTTAAAGATTATTATTGTGAGCTTTAAAATAAGTTCCAGTAAGACTAGTAATATGTAACTAGCCCGCTACTTTTAATTTGTAATTTTAATAGACAAGTTAGTGAATTAATTTATTGTTCACACTAATTTAATTGTATAATTAAAAAAAAATAACACAGTGCACTCAAAGGAATACAAATTTAAAAGCTTCAATGAGTTTCTTTATATGTATATACATTATATAAGTGCACGTCTAAAAGAATACAGGCGGTGTATTATCATTCTCCGTTCAACATCCGTCCGAAACAATTATTGTCAAATAAGTAATATTCGTCAAATAAGTATGTCGAGCAAATTAAAAGAGGCATGATGCGAATAAAACTTCATGTTTGACATTTTGTTTTGATTTGGTCGAGTATTTGACAGTAATTGTTTCGACAGACGGAGGATCAGAGTAGACCCCCTGAACCGGAAGACTCCGGAGTATTGAATTGGGAAAGTCGAACTCAATACTGAGCATACTGAAACTCCCTTCGGCGAATCGTGAGAATCCAAAAAATTTTGTATTGCCAAAGAGGATACGAATTCGGTTGTCTGTAGTTTTAATTTTGTTTAAACTTAGTACTATTTATTGAACAGAAAAAATTCGAACCGATGTTTTCTAGCATACCATGCCAGCCGCTGTACCAACTAAGCTGCGGAACGAACCAGCGGACATCACGAATTTTTCTGTTTGCGTCGTATCTTTGTATTTGGTTTTTCAACGACTTTTTAGCCGTAGCGCCATCTATGAGAAATCTATAATATTTCGTCACCCAGTTAGATACCTTTACAGCTACCAGCCCCGGCTAGAGATGTCGCTGTTCATTATATTTAAATTTTTATTGAATTGATATGAATTATTTTTATATGAAATTAGTCCACTAGTTTCGTGAGGTCCGCTGGTTCGTTTCGTGGCTTAGTTGGTATAGCGTCTGGCACGGTATGCTGGAAGATGTCGGTTCGATTCCGGCCGGATCGAAGGATTTTTTCTGAGTGTTCGATCTTTGTATTAAAAACTAGTGAAGTAATTTTACATAAAAATAATTGAATATCAATTCAATAAAAATTTAAATATAATAAACAGCGACATCTCTAGCCGGGGCTGGTAGCTGTAAAGGTATCTAACTGGGTGACGAAATATCATAGATTTCTCATAGATGGCGCTACGGCTAAAAAGTCATTGAAAACCAAATACAAAGATACGAAGCAAACACATAGAAAAATTCGTGATGTCCGCTGGTTCGTTCAGCAGCTTAGTTGGTACAGCGGCTGGCATGGTATGCTAGAAAACATCGGTTCGAATTTTTTCTGAGTGTTTTTTGGATCTTTGTATTAATCATTATAACTAAAATGTTTTTAATAAAATTCTACAAAGCCCCAACCCTGTGCCCTAAATATTAATTACTTAATACCGACACGTTCAAAAATGTAATATTAATTAATATTTTCTATCCTGAAATTACTGAATTTCAGAATATAAACTTATTGCCTTTTCCAGCAAATACTGAATTAGTAACTGTTTTGTTACCTCAACTTGCACCACATGACGTACGAGTATATTTCATACTTGAATAATTTTTTAAAGTAACTGTATATTTTTTACATGAAAATAGCATCCAAATTATATATAATAATCATATACTTTACTATAATTTAAAGTAATATTGTAGAAAAAAATATATATGTGGGTTACACCATGGTTACACAACATAACCTCATTTATATTTAGTGTCTTTGTTTATGTTTATGTAAATAATCTGTGATTTAGTTTTATTTTTAATTTTATTTTGGAATCATTTATTTTGTTGTATATTTTGATTATGTGTTTTTTTTCACCTTTTCCTTCTGTTTTGTTTTTTTCATTAGTGGTATCATTTGTGGCACTCAAATAAATTCATTTTTTCCTTCAAAAATTACAATTTACGTTAATGTGTACGGCACGGAGCCCTAATTTGGAAATCGATACAAATGTAACGCGATCCAGTTTCGTATAATCAATTGGTCTGTTATAGTATCACTTATTACATAAACCGCATCATAAAGTACAGAAATAAAATTTGTAATAAACACACGGTTTCCTCAATAACACGTGTGGCAAAACAGAACTTACTAATGGAAATAGGATCGGAAACTGTAACGGCGGCGCAGACGCATTTACAGGTCGCTGCGCTCGCGCCGTTGACAGACAGATCGACTGACGACATCGTAGCTAACGTTATTGAGTACCTACATAAATACACATTAGCTTTAGTTTACTTTTAACTGGAATCTGCGCACAAATAGATTAGGAACTCTTGCGCATATTGTATATAAAAAAATGAATGTTGTATTTTCCCTCTTCCTAACCAATAATAATGATAATACACGCACACACACACTTAGCCCCGCACTAGGGAAACCCTGTATCGCTGGTGCCTTGGACACACACATGGACAATCACAAATTACATCCAAACTCACGGGACCTGGGAATTGAACCCGGATATCCGTTCGAGCACGGAGACAGTTTTTTTTATGATACCCAGTGACGGAACGAACAAGTCGTAGTACTGGTGGTAAGCGACACGTTTGTCCATAACAGTTGCACTGCCATTAAGAGCGTAAATCGCAAAGACCCGAGGGACACTGTAACTGCATCCGTCACCTTGAGACAGAAGTAGGTACTTGTGGCAGTACTTCCCTGGACGAACTCTTAACCAATATTGATATGCTTTTAATTATTTTATTACAGACAAATAACAAATAAAATTTAAATCATCATTCATTTATTTGTGAAAACACAGGTTATATAGAAGGTGACATGTAACAAAATAAGTATAGTTTCACTGTTCTCAGCCCAACATTAGGCATAAAACGTTTCACCTATTATTATTATTACTATTTTACTGAACATTCACTAACCTAAATATTAAATATACTAAATTGTTACTTGCATAAGTTTTAAGTTAAGTTGTTAGTAACACTATGGATCCAAGTGTCCGCAATAAATCATACCCTTTTGGTATAACGCCGTCGCCTTACTTTCTCAAACTCGTATCTTAAAGCACAAAGTAACTGAAATGCAAAAAATGCATTGTGTATACAAATTATGCAGGGTGATTGCATATAACATTTCCTTCATATTCACGCATTGGCAAAAGCCAATAGGTAAAAACCTATTCTTAAATTAATGCGTCCAAATTAACAATCTTGATAGGAAATTTAAAATAAATAGAAAGTTATACAACCACTCTTTATAACGTGTTTGAGAAAATAAGGCATCGATAAGCCATATGCGATCATACGTCAAAAGTGCTTCTATCACAAGAAATTCATAAAATTAATACGAACTACATGAAACAAATTACGCGTGTTTGTGAAATTTGTTAACTCTCCTATTAAAAAAAAGTTATAAACTAATTTCGTTCGTAGAAACAATATTTCTGTCCTGAAAAGTATTCACTTCGCCTATGTGGCCTAACACTAAGGGTGCGTAATGTTATTATTACGATAGTCTCTATGTCGAGCTTTTTTTTATAATATCAAGTGACGGGACGAGCAAGTTTTTTAACGAGCTGTTTTTTAAATATAAAAAAGAAACTATAACTATAAAAAATATCTCGGTCTTATCTAGTGTCTAGTAGCAGTAGAGCTCCTTGTGAAATAGTTCGTCCAGGGATGTCAACCGTGATAAACAAATATACGCGATTGAAATCCGGAAAAAATAGTTTCATTCAAAGGTATCACTAACAATTACATAAAACCTCTTACCTAAACCTGTAGACTATGTATGTGCAAGAAACATATTTATGTGAAAACTTCTTACCAAAGAATTTGCTGAAAGAAAGGTCACTAACAACTACATAAAACCAATTATCTAAACCAGTGCACTTAACCTAACCCGTATCATGCACGGTAATATTCCCCCCATTAATCAGAACTCAGTGCACTAAATTCCGAACGGACTAGTCGGTAATGTGATAAATTATCCAGAGGCTAGGAAAACCGCAGCACCGATATGTTTCACGTTGCATACAGCTTGAAAGCCTGTTACTAGATTAGAGTTAGTTTGCAGTCTAAATAATTTTGTTGCTAATGATGCTTTGCCTTGAAACATGAACACATTGCCGTTTTAAATTCTACTTAAAAGTTCTAATTGTTTCATAGGTTTTGAAGCGTGTGAGGTAGTAAGGGGGGAAATTCATTGGTCGATATTTAAACATTTGCTTTTTAGAAATAAAATATACATTATTACAGTAAAATAAGCTTACACCCCTGATGTGTTTATCACGGACCACGGGAGATAAAATTTCATTCATATATCTTTAATTATATTTTGTGGCTTCATTCTTCAGATATAATAATACAACATGTCCCTTTATCGTGCAGGTAACATTGCACTTTTAGATTAAAAAGTAAATCCATTAATATTTTCGTGTTGGCGGTATGCACAGTGTCAGTTCGTTATTATTTTATTTTGCGAGTTAACGCACGAACGTTCTTCAATTAAAACGCTTAAATAAGTTCGTATTTTGATACATAAAATGTCTAAGCGCAGTTACAATGCTAAAATTTCCCAACACAAGCATACATTTGCTTAAAGGGAGGATCTGATCTACCATTGTTGAACCAAATTGAGAAATAAATTAATTTTTAATTTTTTTTTAAATTTCAAAAAAAATTGAATACTATAACGCAAAAATTATTAAATCAGAAAACTAATAAGGGTGGGTGCTAACAACGAGTGAACAAGGCCAAAGTAAATGTACTTACAGTTTATTAATTTTTATTATAAAACACGTAGCTATCAAAGCAAAACAGCAAACAAAAGTCAAGAAAAGGCGCCAAAAAATCATATTTTAATTAAGAATTTAAATATAAAACTAAAACTTAAAGAGACTATAAAATATGAAAAAAAGAAGAAGAAGTGTAGCGATTGCTGCGATTCGCTACACTTTTATCTAACCCACTGAGTTGCAATAATTTCTCAATTTGAACTTTCTAAGGGTACAACACAAGTACAAATTTGCTTAAAGGGGGAATCTTATCTGCGTTATTTTTTAGGTTAGTTTTCTCTACCTAATTTCGGTGGCAATTTTTATTATATAAATATTCGAGTATATTATCGTATTATATTCAGGACATTACACTCGAATATTAAATAGTACTTCATGAGATAATATTCTAGAATATTCAAATAATAATTATTGCCACCGAAATTAGGTGGAGTAAACTGACCTGAAAATTACCCATCTACATCTACATCAGTTTAAGAAATAAAAACATTTTTATTTGTTTTTTTTTTTGATGGTTAAGATTACCCTTGTTGAAACTGATCGATTATATAAATTGATAGTCGTGGACATTATTCATTCTCATTCGACCGTAAAGTTTAAAACGACGCTATTTGCGACATTTCCGCGCAATTGCGAAAATTTCAATCTAAGTTTGTTGTAAAAGTATTTCGCATGACGAGTGTTCGATTCCATAACCATAACATTAGCCCTAACGGGAGGTTTAGCATAATCAGACCATTTGTCGGGACAGTGTCTCGTCGCGCGACCTGTGAGATAGCGGGACCCTTCATATTTTCCAGCTTATCCTCATTCGGTACATTCACTTTTATCTCTGCCCTGAGGCAACTCGGGGAAATAGAATAATAGAAAGTTTTGTCTTTTGTTACACGACGTTATTTAGTTTGGCTGATAGTTCTTTCGCCCTCCGCAGAAAGGGGAATGTCTTTTACGGAATTAAGTTTCGAGGTTGTGAGACCGCACTGGTGGCTGTTGTTGTGTTGCAAACAATTCGTTTTTGTTGTAGTAAACTAGAAACTCAACCATTAATTCATATTAAATTCATTTTACGATGAATGCTTTATGACAATATTTTTTTTAATAATTAAATAGTAATATGTTCTGACATAGTGGTTTGAGATCAGATAGACTTGGTTACGTATCAGTAGTCCGAAAAGACATTTTCCAGAAATAACGTTTAGTCGAAATTTCATAAACTCAAAAGTAATTTTGAGAGGAAAATGTTTCTTCTTTTAAACCTTTTTTTTGTTAATCCGGGGGAATCTGCTTACAGATACCCCTTTTTCTTTTAAACCTAACTAAACCTAATCTAACCGAACCTAATCGTGTCTGCGATAAACATTCAACGTATCCTGAAAAAACAACTGTTTCGTTGTAATTCGGTTTTCGGTGTACTGAAAATTTCAACAAACTTTATTTAGGACAAAAATATTTTCGACTTTGTGATAGGTTACCGATAAACTTGTGTGCTACCGCACAAGTTTATCTGGTCTGAAACTAGGGAATTTCCTATACTAAGAGTACCACAATAACGAACGGTCAACAAATTTAGAAAATATAGTGTGTCAATGTGCCAAACAACCACACCAATTACTAGATCTCAAACTAAGAAATCCCAGGGGATTACAGTACAGGTACTATAAGTACTCCTCGGAATTCACTCTGAGGCACTAGCCAGAATACCCAGACCAGAACCAATATACTACCAAATTTCCCGGGTTCAATTCTCAATAGGAATCACATCAATAATAACATCCAATGCCAACAGTGCAAACCTTTGGGCCGCCGACGTCTTCAAAATATATATTTGTTGAGTATATATTTCGTGAAATATATATATATTTAGAATATCATAATATTTTACTACCATACTTTGCAAATATTTTTTGCGAAAATACTCCACTAGTTTGTTATCAATAATAATTTAGAAAAGTTAATGGCCTAAATTGATCCTACCGGGATCCAGTGCAAACTGTTGGGCCACCGAAGTTGTCATCTTCTTACTAAATGGAAAAGAAATTCTTTAATACATGATTTTCTTCAATCCAAACTCAAATATCAACCTAGCATTGATTGTAGTTGTGGTTTATTAACCAAATACCATAAATCCTCGATTCTATGGTGACTTCCCGTCCGTACGGGAAACATTTCCGTTTTGACACCGCTGTAATTGGCGTGAGAGGACGCTATCGCGATGAATATAGCTTAACAGTATGAATTATGACTCTATGACCCTGTTTTGGTCATGAAAAGAAGTGGGAATGGCAAGTAAAACGACAGTGAATGGAGGAGAATTAAGATATAGCCTTGCAATTTTTGTATTTGTACCTACACTAAACTTCAATAACTTTATCTGAGTTTGTATTAATTGAAAACCTATCTACCTATTAACAAAAATACGAGTCAATTGTTGAACTATTTATCAGGCACGTAGCATAGCGGCCAAGTTCAACAAAATCATAACAAGTTTCATTCACGGTCGATCAGAAGCGATTATTATAGAATAAAGACAATTTATCATCAGCTGTTCGCGCCACTATGGTCAGACAACGAGCCATGCTTAATTGATGCTATTGAATGGTCACGCGCCGATCAATTGATACTCGCTGCGTGACTGTAAATAAGAGCCAAGTCTTATATGCCACAAAAAATCAATTGTGTAGTAAAATTTTGAATACCTTTGCAATTTTGCCTTTGAATGAAATCATTCTGATTTAGTGTAGATTTTTGAGATTAGGAAGATTATTTGTGGAACAGGAAGTGAACGACTTTTTATTTTACAAATCAATGCAGCTAAAATAAGAATAAAAATATAAAACATAAAAAAAATGATTAAATGATAATATGTAATTAATAACATAAATTACAAAAATAATAACACATAAATATGGATTTTTGGCCAACTTCAAAAAATAGAGGAAGTCCTCAATTCGACAGTATTTTGTTTTTGTATGTATGTTACGCGATAACCCCGCGGCATTTGTGAACCGATTTTGATGATTCTTTTTGTTGGAAAGAGGGTACTTTATTAGTGGTCCTATTTTAATTTCAAGAAAATATTCCACCTCTAAGGCCGGAAAACTAGGCGATGAATGACTGTTGAGATCGCTTGACTTGACGAATATCGTGATATTTTTACTCCTATGATATTATTTTATTTTTTGTGAAATTAGTCCACTTATTTGTTATAATTATTAATACAAACATCGAACATGAAACGAAATTTCTTTGACCTGACAGGACCTATGTCTCGAACCTATGTCTGTGCCAAACCATGGCCACATATAAATAAATAATATATGACATTTATAAGATGAGAGTCTTATAAGACATTGTGATGAAATGCACGTTGACGGAGGTTCACTACCCTTGGAAAACGTGTAAAGTTCCAACCCACTTTGCGCCACCGTGGTGAACTATGGCCTAAACTTTCCTTAGAGGAGATCTGTCACCTCCGGTGAAACACAGACTTAACTACAACGAATTGTGATCCCAAACCATTTTTAAAATGCTATTTATATGGAAAAATAGAGATGCATTATGTATTCCCTCATTTTTCTATAGAGGGCGTAGTGCGTATTGAAATAATATAACATTTAAGAGCTCTTCAAATGTGGTCAGTCGCTCTAAATTCAAAACTTTTAATTCAATTTCTGTAAATTTTAGTTTCTGATAAGCATGTTACAGTTTTTCACGACTGTTTTAAAATATTTACAATTTTAGAACTTAAACTTGATTAAAATCAAAAGTGAAATCAGTCGTTAAAACCTAGAACATTGAACACTGTGTCACAACCAACTGAAAAATTTTTCGAAATGGCGCTTTCGCCTTTTCTACAAAACACCGACGAACTGTAAGTTAAGTCGCTGTTCCATCAGAACTGCGGTATGTTAAAAAAATAATAAAAATGGCATTTAATTTTAAAAGTGTTATTTCAGCTACAACTTGGCCCTGCACCACCTCGCCCCCCATACATATTTCTAAACGACTAACGAACCCGCGTCAAAAAAATGTTATGACGTGTCAATAAATGTTTAACACCAATTACATGCACTTTAGACCAATTACAACGGGGGTGCGCTTAATTAAGTTAAAGACATGGGAATTTCGGACACGCCATGTCAAACAGTCCCTCGTTATGTTTTTTTTATTTTTATTTCAATTTTACGTGTTGCGTTCAGGGTAATGATAAGTCATAAATAATCTGCTTATGGTTAATTAGTAACACGTATTGTTTGACATGGGAAAAGTTCTATGGGACGTTCAACAACGGTTGCGTTATATTCGGCCATTAATTTTCCCTAAAATATTTACGAGTATTTTGGACTATTGAATAAATGGGTTTTTCGGTTTTATTTTATAGATCTATACGTACTTGCTCCTTTTTTATACAATAACAAGTGTAAGTGATAAATTTTAATTCCATTATGTTTGAGCGGCTTGCAGTTGCCAAGTAGGTAAATATGTGATTACCACATGTGATCGTGCGTCAAAAGTGCTTTTACCACATGACAGTTATTCTCGCTCACGCGATGCGCTCCTCCTACCGCAAAATGGCGGCTATTCGGTTTCGCAAATTAGAAAAGCATTCAGTTTAAATACAAGTTTTTATAAATAAAAATTATTATTCTGCATTGCTAAATAAATACCCTCACGTACTACCAACAAAAACATCTCAAGTAAAATGCAATAATACACCGCAAATCCTGCACTTAAAAAGCACTAATCAAATTTTTGGTGTACTTGGATAAATATGATAATATTCCGTTTGAGTGGTTCTAACGTTTACCATGAAATGACTCCTTAAAGTATAGTTTATAAACATTTATATTCAGGGTAAACTTAAAAAACGCTACTTACGGTATGTTTTCAATAAATAAACACCGAAATCACCAGCCCAAACAATAACACACACGATCGTGACGTATTTTTGAAGTTGTTTATTTTTTTTAATGACAGACCCAGGCATTAAAAACTTTATGGTTTGCTAGAGTAGTTACCGAAATAACAATTAATATTAGTTCTTTTACCTGTTATAACTTCGATATTCGATAAATCGGCATAAAATCATCACCGGCACCTCTAGGTGTGGTATGCGTCTACGGCTGCATGTATCGCGTGAGCGGTTATAAAACAAATTACGTATATGTGAAATTTTATAACTCTCCTACTTACGCATGAAAAGATATCGACTAATTTCGTTCGTAGAATCTTTAAACCTCTGTCCAGAAAAGTTGTCATTTTGCAGATGTGTCCTTATTACACGAAGTGCGAAATAGTTATAAAGAGATATAATAACAACTCCGCTTCCTAATGACGCCACAATGTAGATCGTACATCAACAGACAGGCAACAATCGCTCTTGCTGTCCAAATAATTGTGATTAATATATCATATTTAGCGATATGAATTTACAAATGAATGTATGTTTGTCTCGTTCCATTATTATTCTTCCGATTGCAATAAAACTTTCATGAGTTGTTGTGCCTACGACTAAAAAGTTTCTGTAGTATTTGACCCCCATCGAGTATACATATAACCAGAAATAGAGGCAACTCATCAGGCAAATGAGCCTTATATCATTTTACTCGTTTGCGCCGAAATCACAAATTAGAAAGCTAAAATAGCATCGCCAACAACTGACTTGCGTGTACGTCTCCGTATATTCCAAAAATATTCTGTATTTATTCTAATAAAGATAACATCTCTAACAATGGGGGGCTGCTCCATTCGGTGGTGTGGGAAAAACAGCAAAACATCTAATTACAAAATAAACGGAATAAAATTTCATCGGTAATTAAATATTAAATATATAATTTTTCAATTTTCGTCTGTTATAGCAAAGCTCAAGTTAAAGTGGTTGATATGAAGTGAAACAATTGAATTGATTGTTTCCAATTCGGGCTGAGAAATCGGAGTGCAGTTGTCACTGTAATGATTTGACAGAATAGTTTCCAAACAAATTCAATGACATTTCGTCTCTATTTCTGGTTATATACTCGATGTTGACCCCACTACGAGTCTCATCTAAGAAGAAGGTTAACGCCATCTTTTGAAAGGCAAATAAGATAGTTTTTTTTTTCAGTGGCATTACAACTCACGCGTAGTACAAACCCACCACCTTCTCATGGCCCTTTCTGCCTTTCGGCGTCCGGACTTAATCACGGGAGGCGCTCACGGTCCTTGCACGGGGCTCTTTCCTTTGAAGACTTTCACCTCTCCCTTTTCTGGAGCGTGTACAGCACAACTCAGCACTTCGCGTCGACCGGGCATGCGTAACTTAAAATTTAAAGAGCGTAAGGATATCACAAATCTTTCTACTGAACGAACTATTGAGATTTCATGCGTGGAATTGGATCAGTTTGTCGTCTTATGTGTATACAGGCCCCCTCTGCTAATTTTAACGAGTTTGAATTAATTATGGAAGACAGTTTAAAGCGGATTTTTCCAACCAAAAAAAACGTAGTAATATGTGGAGATTTCAATGTAAACCTGTTGGAAAACTGTTCTACTTCTGTAAGACTCATTAATTTATTTCAAAGTTTTAACTTGATTAATCTTTTTTTAGAACCAACTCGCATTACTGCCTCCTCTTCTACTTGTATTGATAACATCTTTTGTAACACAGACGCAGTGTCTAAATCAATAATAAATTGCTTAAGATCCGACCATAGTGGCCAATTGGCTTCTTTTAATTGTAAAATGAGCAAGAAGGTAGACCAATTTCTCTGCAGACCGATTACCACAGAACGAATAATTAGATTTCAAAATAATATCGGCAATAGTTTAAATTCCCTATACCATATACCGGAGGATCCAAATACTTTATATAACACGATATTTGGTTTAATTAAAAATGAATTTGACAATATATTTAAATCGAAAACATTAACTTTCTATAGAGAGACTAAATTCAACGACTGGGCAACAATAGGTATTCATAAGAGTAGGTCTCGTTTGTATGAGCTATATGCTATGAAAACTTATAATACTAATTCCAATTTCATAGAATATGTTAGAATTTATTCGAAAATATTTAAAAAAGTTTGTGTAGCTGCTAAGGTTAAGTTTCACAGCGACAAAATTAGACAATCGATAAATAAATCTAAAACTACTTGGAGCATAATAAATAAAGAGTCAGGCAGGGTTAAACTACACGATAGAGATATAGTTTTAGAATTAGACAGCAAACTTATAAAATCTAAAGATAAAGTAGCCCAAGCTTTTGAATCGTTCTTTTCGGAAATTGCTGTGAACACTACAAAATCATTAAATTCCTCCCCTTCACTAGCTATTGATCTCCTAAAGGAAAATGTTAACGTTTGTGGCAGTTTATTCAATTTTCGTCATGTTAATCCACAAGACATCATAAAAGCTTTTAAGTCAATACATGTTAAAAAAATTGAAGATCTCTGGGGCATATCAACTAAAGTTATAGACTCAGTTATTAATCTCATTTCCCCACAGTTAGCTGTATCTTTCAATAGGTGCGTTGACGAAGGTGTTTTTCCCGATTTAATGAAATACAGCAAGGTTATTCCCTTATTTAAAAGCGGTAGGAAAGTTGATCCTAGCAACTATAGGCCCATTTCAATTTTACCAGCTTTAAGTAAAATATTCGAAAAGGTTATGCTAACTCAATTACTGTCCTATTTCGGTAGGAATCATATTTTTCATAGTGAACAATACGGGTTTACTAGTGGTAGATCGACTAGCGATGCAGGGGTAGCGTTACTAAAACACATCTTTGATGCTTGGGAAAGGTCCCAGAACGCTATTGGTGTTTTCTGTGACCTCTCAAAGGCTTTTGGATTTTGGGATTGCGTTGATCATAATACTCTTATTAGGAAGCTGGAACATTACGGTGTAAATGGCAAGGCGTCGAAACTTGTCTCGTCATATCTCAACGGTAGAATTCAGAAAGTAGACATAAATGGAGTGACTTCTTTGGGTTCTCCAGTAAAAATGGGTGTTCCGCAGAGCTCAATACTTGGACCTTTCTTATTTCTGATTTATATTAATGATCTGCCATTCTTTGTTAAGGACCATTGCGAAATAGTGTTGTTTGCTGATGACACATCCTTGATTTTTAAAACAGACAGACATGACATTAACTATGACCATATTAATGATACCCTCTCTAAGGTAGTTTATTGGTTTAATGCTAACAATTTATTGCTTAATGCCAAGAAGACAAAATGTGTTAAATTTGAATTACCTAACGTAAAATCGACTAGTCCAAGCATAGAAATAAACGGAGAAAAGTTAGACCTTGTTAATAAAGCAGTCTTCTTGGGAGTGACCTTAGATAGTAAACTTCAGTGGTTTCCACATATATCGTCCCTGGCCAGCAGATTAAGCTCCGCTGCATACGCAGTCCGCAGAATACGTGAGCTTACCGATGTTAGTACTGCTAGACTAGTTTACTTTAGTTACTTCCATAGTATAATGTCGTACGGGATTCTCATGTGGGGTAAAGCGGCAGATATTCAAACCATATTTGTATTGCAAAAACGAGCGATTCGTTCTGTGTACCGTCTAGGCTCTCGGGTATCTCTCAGAGAAAAGTTTAAGGAGACTGGTATCATGACTGTGGCATCACAGTACATTTACTCAAATATTTTATATGCCCGTAAAAATATACATAATTTCAATAAGAAAGAAGATATCCATAATATTAACCTTAGAGCTAAGTCCAAACTCATGGTACCACGATTTCGTTTAACCAAGGTAAACAACTCTTTTATGGGGAACTGTATACGTTTTTACAATAAGATTCCGGAGCATATATTAAGTTTATCATTTCCTAAGTTTAAAAACTACATTAAAAATATTTTGATCGAAAAATCATATTACAAAATTGAAGACTACGTGTTAGATAAAGATGTATGGAAAGACGACATGGCTCCAGAATCCACACAAATTTGATTCAAAGTGTATTCCATAGCATTTAAGTTTATTTGAAAAGAGCAATCCCTAGAGTTTCTTGCTTGTTCTTCTCAGGGAGGTCAGCGTAGTGAACGAGCAGTAGCTTAAATGTGACGTTTTCAAGTGTAAATTTATTTTACCTATGGAATAAATAATCTTTGACTTTGACTTTGACTTTGACATGACGCTGGGGCAATAGGCGTCGTACAGCTTCCTTGCGTTACGCCACGAGTGCGCAAATTCTAGTAATTCTTAAGTTAGTAAAAGTCTTAAGTTGGACACGCTCCTTCTCAACACGTTCTGCACGATAGACTTCTAGATCGGGCGGAAATACGCCCGCGAGCAGAGGTAACGAAGGCTGCAGAGCTGACCGACCTGTAAGCTTTCGTTAATAATAATATAAGAGTAAGCCGAGTGCATTAAATTTTTACACCTGTTAAATTTGTACACCACCCGTTGTCGACCGCACGACGTACCTCCTTTCCTGTACGTCTGGCGCATCCTAGGTAACCTTAAAATCTTACGCCGATTGGCAAATCCTTTCAGACGCAATGCAACTGTTCAGACCCGACCTCCTAATGGCAACTCCCGAACTCGAGTTGGAACACGGTAAAAACCATTTGACGACTCGACTGCGTCGGGAGGGTGGTGACTAGCCACGGCTGAAGCCTACCACGAGTAGTTAATGTTCTTTAGAGCTACCAAGGGGTCACTTGTAGGGTCTCGAGGGTAAACCTACGAAAGCGAGCAACATCAACCCCCAAAAATTGGCGCCTGCCCGCCGTCTACAGAGCAACTAGGCCGTCTTTTTGAGTGTGATGACGTAATAGTCATTAGTACGCGTCTACGCAATCGTTCCCGAAACGAGGCAGTCCCATCAATATCCTGAAGCCTCATTGTATTGAACCTATTTATCAGAGTGTGAATAACAGGCAATAAAAACTGAGGAAGCTGTGTGTGAAAAGTGATTATAAGGAACAGTAACAAAGGTCGTCAGTTTTAAATGTCTTATTTGAATGGGCTCTTCTCCATTACGCAGAGAAAAATATGCATATTTCAAGCAATGAACATAATTTTTAGCAATAACTCTAAACCCTTGCCATCTGCAACAAACGTGGGTCTACTTAAATGGCTCGTGTGAGATTAAAAAGATTTTCGAGACTCGTAGGGGCCTAAAGGCCCTTAAATTTAGAACTCGTAGATTAAAGTCGATCAGCTGTCACATGCAAACATTACGCATTCGCACTTTAAGCACTTGACAAACTTATTTTTACAGTTGGGAAAATCAGGAATTAAAGTATTGTTCAATATGAAGTAAAATGAAATCTTCGAAGGTACCGGTACAGTTAACAGTATGTGTAAATTTGTATCTCTCAATAGACATTTTAATCCTGCACTTGAAATATGTTAGGGGAAGGACGCAGGGGTTGTCCAATTCACAGATATTTTCTTCGTAGATTAACGCGCGGACATACCTCTTTCTTCTTTGTAGGGGTGACACTGAAATTAGATGTTATTGACATAGAGTTTGTTTACATTGCTCGTGGTTCGATTATTTTGAGACAAAAAATCAAATACAGTTTTATTTCTTTGGATAGGATTCTTTTTTAGTTTATATACTATAAGTATAGGACGGGAAATGAACAATCTACATTATGGATGCGTTAAGGTATGTATTTATGGGTGTTTGTAACCTGAATATTAAAAAAATGAGTTGAGACTAAAGGTGACGTGAGACCCAAAATGGAAGTTTGGATCTATTTCTACCACACAAAAAGCAGTTTTTCGATTTCAAAAAATACGAATTCAACTGGTTTTTTTAATTCATAATGGAAAGACAAGGTACCACTTGTGAATATAGGGGCCGAAACAGGATTACTTAAACTTCGTTCGGTAAAAAAATCCCAAAGGTCTGCAAAATTCTTATTTTTTTACTACGTACGTACAAAATACACGTACCTACACTTATTTACTAATAGTGGCATACCAATCCATCCACTAATGTATACTTCCAAAAAGTATGGATTAAATCCTCAAACATAGTTCTCCGATCATACTATAATAATACTTGTCACACTCGTACCAGCGTAACAAAGAAACAGATGAAAATGCAGCGATAGGCCAAGTCCCCGCAGGGCAGGGTTACGAAAATTAGACCCCCGGGAGCTAACTGCATCCGACCTGCATATGTGCATCTCAGTTGATCTCGGTTGTGGTTATGCACTGTTGAGCGTGGTATGACCAAAACTTGTGTTTTAAAGGCAGGTCTATTTTCTATTTTAGTTTACTTTTAGTCCTATGCGAATATAAAAGTTTTAAAAGTAGCGTAGGCGTAAAACAAAGTGTCACCAGGATAGTGTCCAAACTAAAGCATCATACAAAAAAATACAAAATAAATCATCACGCTTTAGTTAAACTTCAAAGTCTCTAGACTTAAACTTCGAACTACTATCTGTACCTGCGATTGCGTTGCTATGTATTGTTTAAAAAAAATACAAAGTTTAAAGGGTGAACTAACTTCTTATGTGAAAGATTATTCTTGATATTGTTTACGATCACATACAATATATTTTTAGTAGCAGTAGGCCTCCTTGTGAAAGAGTTTTTCCAGGGTTGTACTGCCACTTTATCAATTTCTACCGCCGAGCAGTAATGTAAGCATTACTTGTTTGGTTTTAAAGGGTGTGAAATTACAGGCTCATGGGACTTGTCAACTTATATCTCAATTGTAGAGCCCCTCAGATCTTTGCAAAGCTCTGAGTGGCACTGTAACTGTTATGGACAGGCGTGTAGCTTACCATCAGGTGCACGATTTGTTCGTCCCGTCATTTGATGTTATAAAAAAAATATAAGACATATATGCTGCGATTTGTAAGCAAATTATAAAACGTGATATTTCCAAGTACCGCTACCAAAATTATCAAAAACAACATAAATGCTCAAATCGAAACTATTGCTTAATACCATCCAGCTATCGCATTGGAAATAAAGTTATCAAGGCGTCAGGGGTTAACATAGGGTGTGGTAGAAAAAAACCGACACGTCGCAGAATTGCATTGCTTGTACTCGCGAGGGGAGGAACAGTGAATAATTCAACAGTTACATTCATACAGTTAAAAGTTTAAACCCTCTATTGACTGAGCCTGCTTGTTGGATGATAAATGTGGAGACTGCAACCGGTTGTGTATTATACTTTTGTTGTCAGCTTTCCCGCTGTTTGTAGAAACGTTCGTGTTCAATTATGGCAAAATTCTGATACATCTGTAGATATATAACTAGAAAGCTGTGGGCACTTTGCCTACTTTCTGTCATATTTTTTTTCTAAACACACTAATGCATGCTGAGTTTTATTTCGCTGCTGTTTTGTTCTTTTATCACTATTTTTTCTAGTAACTACTTTATATAGGTATTTTTATTATTTATTTATACTCTCACTGATAGCAAGGAAATTCAATCAAGTGTGTAGTAAAATAAAATTAAAATAACACAAAATCATACTATCTTCAATTCAAAGACGGCCACTGGCGAGTACCAGCAAGCCTCAGTAGAACACTTTGATTCTTATTTCCTTGTATGTCACGACTTGCCATTTTTTAAATCTTTATTTGTTTAGGGGCTTTGATCGTTATTGAACATGTCAGCCCCATTAGTAAAGGTACATCAAGAAATCACTTAATAAAATCCAGACAAATAAATCAAAATACTACCTAACTAAACATGTCAACGCGGCACAAAGCGCCGCAAATACAACTATTCTCACATAGAGATCTCGCGCTCTATGTCGCTCTCAAGTCGCGTCCTGCCGTGCTAGCCCTACAGGTCCACTCGTAGAGGAAAAAATGATAAACAAACAACTTTAAATTTAAAAAGTGATATACCTATATCACACAGGCTGTAACTAAAGTGACATATCACATGACTATGTCTCAGCTGGTGATCGTACGCATGATACCGTTCGTTTCACATATAAATTTTCAATTGGCAGTGCGCATTTTTTATGGGCAAATAGGTTTTTTAACATATTTACAATATTTTTAACTAGCTGCAATATTGCCGCACTTTTGTGTTACAACTTGTATGTAAACCTACTTTACGACACTAATAGACTTTGAGGAGAGAGGTTTTCGCGATTGTTAAGCATAGGATATGAGATTATTTTTGGATTTAAATGGCGTATTTCTTTTTCTTTTTTTTTCAAACAAACCAACATTTTGGGCTGACTCCACTGGCGTGACCATGGGGCCTGTAAAAAGACGAAAACGCTGATGTGTTTGCATTATAATTTGATTATTATAAAAAACCGACTTCAAAAGTTTGCTTGTCAGCTTTTTTATTGGAATTTCGTGTATTTGCGAAGTTTGATTTGGTTAACGGAAAGTGCACAAAACCGGATTCCTTCCCTAGTTTGCCAGCCCTAGAGGTGGAATATTTTCATCAAATTTAAATGGGACCAATACTGAGATACCATCTTTCCAACAAAAAAATAATCATCAAAATCGGTTCACAGAGTACTCGCGTAAACGACAACAAAACGTAAAATGCAGTCGAATTGAATACCTCCTCCTTTTTTGAGGTCGGTTAAAAAAAGATTTAAATCCGAAAAATAGTAACTTATTAATTGTTGCTACTACTTAGTTACATTACAACTACTAAATAACATTAGAACTTTTATAAAAACGAATCATAATTAAAGTGAGTGTGAACGGTGAAGTTGGTAAGGGCCAGACCAAGGAAAACAAACCAAGACCAAATTGAGAACGTACTTACTAAAGAAAGGCCGAGTGAAGAGTACTCTTCAATGACGAGTGTGTATGAAAGGATTGATGGGTGTTAATGAGGCGAAAAATATGTGTCAGAATCGTAGCAAGTGGAAGGCTATGTCTCTGTCTACCCTAATGGTAAAAGGGGGTGAAATGTATGTATGTATAATTATTTAGGGAGAAGAACCCGTGTCTATCAAAATGCACATAATATGTAAAGTAATTCAAACCTTGACAACGTTATTCCTATAATCATGTAAACGCTCAGTGTACATAATATTAAAAATACATGTACACTGAGTATACTTGCTTGGGCCCGAAGCATTGTAATTATAATTAGTACATTTTAATGCAAATTGGGCATTTAGTGCTTTACCCGTCGTATTTTGCTGGATCTTAGGAGGTTAAAAAGTCTTCACAAAGTTTCAAATCCATTTAAAAGGCAACGTATATGCTTCTGTAATAAGATTCACGAAAACTATAAACTATATTTAAGAAAACTATAGTAAAACAAAAACTTTACACTAAAAGTTTATAATACACCTTTTAGATGACACAAATCCATCGTAGTGACCCGCTTATCTCTTGCAGATTGCCTTATTGTATATTTGAAATAAATATTATAAATGGTTAATGCATACAAATGTTTATTTACAAGCAGCCTTTAGAGATTTTAAAAAAGTTTTTTCAGGAGAATCTGACTCACGTGGTAGAGTTTACTCAGTGTGGCGATTTTAAGCGTTATTTGCTTACGTATGAAATAAAGATAATTTTAATTTGAATTTACATCACAATATGAAATATTATCTAAATTGTACGTAACGTACTTACGTATTAAAGGTGTCTATATCGTACGTTAAAACCAAAATTGTAAATATTTTTAAATTGAAAATTATTTTCAGAAACATTTAAGTACATTTCGCGTAAATTGACTTTTTCGTTAAGTGACAATATTGTTTTTAACGTAAGTTATATACAAAAACTTTATGTAAATAAAAACATGAAAATCAAAGACATTCGATACAAGTACATATAAAAAATTACATCCCACTCATTCAAGCTTTAAGTTTCATATGAATTGCTTTAACTCAGACGCTATAAGTTGCATATTAAGTTTCACACACGATAATACAGCACCCATATCTGTATTCCACTGTACGCGGCGATAAAACTCCTAACAAGAGTGAGAAGTGAGAATTTAACACGACTAAAAGTAATTTGTATGCGTCATCAGCTTCGTCGCTTCTAAACTTCGATGTCCTACACTTGATGGCTTTGCTCGCATGTTTAATATTACATTTTTACTTGCAACTACGTACTTTTACAGTTTTATTTTGAATGTCCTCACGTTGCTGGAGGCTATTTACATTCATGTATCGTTCAAGGGATCATATAGTTGTCCTATGTAGGGGTTATAATAAAATCAATAGAGCTATTATGGGTAAGCTGTATGTAGTAAATAAATTTACATTATTTCGAGTATACATGGTATCTGACAAAGTACAAAATGATGATGAGCCTTGAAAACCGTAGGGATAGATTAGTTCTTATTTTTCTTTACAAGTTACTACGATACCAAACTGATTTTCCGATTCTATTAAGCCAAATAAGATTTAGAGCGCCTCTTGTATACCCCCAATACTTT
>NW_020653851.1:17079187-17104838 GCF_003589595.1 Hyposmocoma kahamanoa | reverse complement strand
CGTATTAATGTAATGTTGTCGAATTGCCTTAGTCCATCGGACTATTGGAAGGAAAATAAACCTTCATCTTATAATTGAGATCCCTACACTGACTGGGAAAGGAGGTGATGATCTTTAAACAGCTGAACCGACGTTCATCAAATGTAGCTAATCATCAACCCGATTAAATTAGTAATTTAAAAAACCGCTAAGATTAGTCCAGCCGTTTGGGAGCTACGATGCCGTAGACAAAAATACAAACAGACACACTGCCTTTTATTTAAATCGGGGGTAAAGAAATTGATACAGTACATAATATATTTGGAAACTTACCTATGTTTGTCTTTCCTCTAAGGTTATATGGAACTCTTGAGGAAGCTTTGGAATTCTTGTCATAAAGGCGGTTTAATGTCAACAAAACAAAAGTTGTAGCCCATCCACGTTACTTCTTTTATTTTAGTCCGAGTGGGCGAAGGTTGTAGTGGCAGTAGAAAATGTTTAAGACATCATAAATGGGCCGTGATGGGTTTTTTATAGCTATCCACTTGTAGCTTGATCATGGTAGAAAACTGGTAAGTGCATTCGATAGAGACTCGTTATTGAAAAATTGTGGCAGTGAGATTGTAAATCGCGAAAACCATTTCGCAGACAGCTAAAGGAGGATCGTAGAATATTGCCTTTCGCATAGGCTTCTTATTGCTTCTATAACATGCTAAATGTGAAAGGTGTGCTAATTAAGTGACTGCCTATTGGCGTGAGGTGAAATCTATATTGTTTCTGGTTGGTTTTGCTGTTAAAACTGCTGTTTTGTGTTTTCAAATAATTAGTAGAAAATATTTTCAAAATGACAACTTTTCAGGAGAGAGGTTTAAGGCGAGTCACTGGAGGAGAATGGGAAAAACTATTTCTCTAGATTAAATGGTTTACCATTTTCTATTAAATAACGGTCTTACAAAAAATATACGATGCACTTTAGGATATTGTCTAATGTGCTAATTTGTTACACGATAGGATGTACTTCGCCCGATCACATAAAATGCTGAAAACAGGCAAAATAAAATAAAAGTCTAAAAGAAGGAAATATTTAAGAAGGAAATATCTAACGTTGTACATACATTATTGTCATGTGAAGATATTTCTCTTTAAGTACTTACAGAGAAGCTGTTAAATTGTTGTTTTCAATTGAAATTATTAAATTCATACCTATCCCAAAATTTGCAAATTGCCCGGCTGTATCACGACGCGCCGCGCCTCTCGCTGCCCCGTCAGTCGTCATCGGGCGCTTGTCAACGTCGGATCTGTGTCAAATTTTCACCGCCTATTCTTATTTTATTCAATTAAAGTTTCAGCGCGCCACTTGCGGACGCGAGAGGCGGTCTCCCACACCTCACTTCGTAAAATGTAGGCTCGCGTTGAAATACGCGCCTAAAACATTCTACGAACGAAATTAGTCGACATTTTCTTACGCTACGATACGAGATACGAGAGTTATGAAATTTCACATACGTATTTGTTTTTGTAGTTCGTATTTATTTTTATGACTTTCATGTGATAAAAGCACTTCTGGCGTATGATAATAGCATGATATAATGAGACGGAACAGTTGTTTATTCGACAACATAGTTAAATGTTTGACATGTTATTAGTAAAAAACAGTCGTTTAAACGGCAGCACAGTCAAAATAAAGAAAAATATTTGGTAGAAACAAGGATTTAAACCATATTTCAACAGTAATATTAAGTCAGAAAGATATAATAGTAACATCGGGGGTTTGTATAGCCTGTTAGCAGTTGTTAAATTATCGAAGTTGTATGTATGTACTACATATATAGTATTAGAATACTGCATATATTATATACTAGGTCCCATAGGGTATAGCGGTATAGTTTTAAACGCTGATTGGGGACTTTATCTAGTTTATGACTAAAAGAAAAGTAGGTAATTTAGTTTTAAGCTATAATTATTTTATCCCTGTTTTAAAGTATCGGTCCTCGGAAGCGTATAGTAAATTTGTGACTGCAAAATTAATACTCCAGTATCTCTCTGTAAGATTGTGATTCAGATCACGACCAGGCCTCTACTTACTAAAGTCCACTAAAACAAGAATCCGACACTGACAATGTAGACCCACATATAAAAAAAATAAGTAAATAAATTATGCTGAAAGAGTAAATATAATTGTTATATTTATTGTGTTATCTTTCAATTGATTGTTTTATTTTTTTATAATATCAAGTGACGGGACGAACAAGTCGTGCGCCTGATGGTAAGCTACACGCCTGTCCATAACAGTTTCAGTGCTACTCAGAGCTTTAAATCGCAGAGATTTGAGGGGCACTGCAATTGCACCCTTCACCCTGAGACATAAGTTGACAAGTCCCATGTGCCTATAATTTCACCTGCACCCTTACCCTTCAAAACCAGAACACAGTGATGCTGACATTACTGCTTGGCGGCAAAAATAGGTAAGGTGGTAGTACTTCCCTGGACGAACTCTTTCACAAGGAGCTCTACTGCTACAAAATGTGGATTAATTACATACATTTACATTTCACAAATCGTGGCTGTTCGGAACTAAAGCAAATATTCATTATCATCATAATCAGTCTTTCGCTGTCCACTGCTGGACATAGGCTCATGAACGCCATTTCATCGCAGCTATTATTATTTTTAAGAAAACTTAAAAAGTAATAATATAGCATAGCATAGCAAATTATAATAGGACAGGTATGGTAACTCCATACAAACGTAGCAGCACGGCTTGCACACGGACACACAGACGCGCACATTCGCATAATCTCATGAGGCACTTGTGTTGCATAATACTATTCGTCCCAAAGCGCCTTTCATTATTATGTGAATATGTGCGTATTACATGGCGCGCGCGCTAATATAGAAGCCACGCCGTCTGTTTGTACGGAGACACCATACTTCTCTTACTTTACTATGGTCATAGTACGTATTAAGCAAGTACCTACTGCGAGTAGTTTTTTAAAGTTGCAGAAGGACTATCACTAACATAAGGTGCCGTGAGCGTGTCAAGAAGTTAGTTCTTCCACTTTAATCGTAACGATACTTAAAACTTCTTAATATAAAGTTCAGCTTTCATGAAAGGGAAAGAAATGTATAGGTTTATTTTTCTCCGTTCTCCGCGCGAACGAAAATTAATATTATTGTTAAGGAATCGAAAAAGTGCTTTCCTTGTAGCTAAGCATCAATTTAAGCGAAACGAGGAAAACACTTAAGACGACACGGTATAAAATGCAATAAAATAAAGCGTTCGGCTTCCCAAGGGAAATGATCTCCAACTTTGGACCAACTTGAATTAGATCGTCGGCACGGCATTCATGAACGTCGTCACAGGATCCTGATAACATTGTGTAGAGATTCTTATAAAGTTAAAATAGTTACGCCAGAATGCAGGTGCAGAATTTACCGAACTACTCGTAAGCAAGTAAAAATCATAATATTGAAATAAATATTTACTGGCATATGTCATTTTATTCGTAATAAAAAAAAATTGTTCTTTAACCTGAATCTGTGATCCCGGCCGACTGTGTCATTGCCGGGAATAAATACCGCTTTCTTCCATCTCCACCTTCTTCCATTTTAAAACCACAAATTAATATTTTAGCCCATGGGAGAGGCGCGAGAAGAAAATAGACATCCATAATAATAATAATTAGCCTGTATATAGGCCCACTGCCGAGCACAGGCCACTTCCCACAATGAGAGGATTTGGGATGTAGTTCGCGAGCTCAATGCGGATTGGGAACTTCACGCAAATCATTAAATTGCTTTAGAGATGTGGGCGGGTTTCCTTGCGATTTTTTCCATTATTTTCCTCTACAGAAGAGCTCACGGTAATTTCAATTAAATTTCACATACAGATTCCAAAAAACTCAGAGGTGCAACACCCTGTTCGAATCGACGACCCTCGAAGAGGCGATAGGTCAAATAAAGTCTAATATATAATTTCAAATCAATACAGAAAGATGACTTACGTTGTTTTTTTTTGTCTTTTTACCGCCAAAATATTGTCTTAACCGCACTTTGTTTTTCGGCAAAGTTTTGTATCTTGTAATTTAGTTAAAAGCAAAAACGCCGTCATCTATCTTTGCAAAATTTCGTTAGCTAAAAAGTTACGATGGAAAAATTTGATGAATAACACGCTATATCTTTATTTACATCGTCATAACAACTTTTTGAAAATGACAATTTCGAGCAATTTGTCGATTGAAAAGATAACTTAAAACCATATTTTAAGGATCGTAGATTACTCTCTGCTTCTTCCTTTTGTATCTACGAAAGTGCCGTTTATGTTCAGAATTCGCTTATATTTATTTATTTATTTCGTATCCCAATATAATATATACAATATTCAATACAATATGAAATTTAGTATCTATCTTTATTCCAGTAACAGGGAAACACACCATTCTTAATTATGACATCAGACAGACAACAAGTAAGGAACAGAAACAAACAAAAAAAAAGTAAAATACAATCCTCTCAACATAGCACATGAGTGGCCATGTAAAAATTATAAACAAATGTAATATTTTATTATATTGTATATTTTGTTCACATGTGTTCTAAATTATACTATTTTACACATTATTGTATAAATTTATACTATACTATTATTTTGACATTTAGGTACATCATTATCGTCTTCAACTCATTCATCCGTATGAATCTGGGGCCGTCCCCAGCTTCCCTTCCCGTCTCCTGTCAGGCGAGGGTTTAGGCCATAGTCCGCCACGCTGACTCAATGCGGGTTGGAGGCTTGACACGTTTTCCGAGGGTTGTAAACCTTCTTCGACATGCAGGTTTCATAACGATGTTCTCCTTTACCGAATAGCTCCGAGAAACTCCCGAGGAACTCAAGAGGTGTGAGCCCGAATTCGGACCCACGGCCCTTGCTTTCTCAAGCTCTCGCCTTCAGTAGGTAGGTCAAACCGTTAGGCTACCAAGGCTTCACATTTAGGCACATTTTATAAATAATTATTGTTAAATATTGACTCAAATTACCATAACCGCGTTCAAATTATTGACAGATATATATATAACTCCAATATTTGCACGTCGATGTCATGATTATAGTATATTAATTAAAAAACCATGTAATAGGTACCTAGTTAAGTTAATTAGGAATCATTTACAAATCAGCATGCATAATGTTTAGCAGGACACAGCTAAACTACTTAATTTGTTATTGACGATTATTATACTACTGCAGTTTTTACCAATATATTAATTACGAATTGTAAATTCAAATTTATAATATTCACTCTTTGTTTGTTTTTCTCTAACGTTTTTAAATTTCGTATTCAAATAAAAACAAAAGCCTATCGAAAAAACAAATTTTTTTCCTCCCAAGATCAATTTGTTCCAACGAAAGTTATATCTTTTTTTCTATGGAACATTTATTATAGTTACAATTCCCAACTGTATCCGAACGCAAATACATTTTGGAGCTGTCGAGTGTCAATAATCACCATGACCCCATACCTAACCCTCTTTATAATCCAGGGGCTCGAACGGGACGGGCGTGTAGTCCGGGATGCGAGAGCACGTACGCAGTATGAAAATAACGAGATTGAGACTGTAGGTAGCATGGGCCATAAAATGTTGCTTTCTAGTGAAACTGAAGGAATATCTGTCAAAAAATGTCATGTTCGTTATTCTATGTTAAGACTATTTAAACAATTTAACTAAGCCAGTTAAGTTGATACAAAGATCCGGAAAAGGTTGTTACATAAAAAATGCATTTAAAAAACAAATAATCGCATTATATTTTGTTGTACTCAGTGTTATTATTATTCTCAGTGCGCAATTAAAGAATCCTAAATTTTGATGTAAAAATTTATATGATAAGACGTAGTATGTTGAAAATATTAGGGTGACTTACGGCGAACATTCGCCTGTAATGTAACATTCAAGATTCATTTTCGAGCATTACATTACAATACTGCCACCATTGCCGAAGAGCATTCACCTGTAAAGTTGAATACGTTATACGAACATTTAATTGATTGATCATCATCATCATCATCATCATCATTTTAGCTGAACAACTTCCGATGCTGTACTTGCCCCACAAAGATCGCCACAAGAATCGGTCTTGCTCTGCAAAACTCAACGATGTGCAAAATCAAAATTAACTATTCTTAGGAAGTAATTAATGAAATCATACGATATTTAGCAGGACTATTATTATTACTTCTATGTTATAATATGTTTGTCATTAAACAAATGCTCATGCATTATTATAAACCTTGAACAAAGTTTTCTGTTTGTAATAAGATATGCCGTAAGAGAAAGTTTGAAAGAAACAACCTCCTTTAGATTTAGTCAGGAATGAAATAAGAAACATTCGTAGATCGTTATCAATTCGTTTTGTCGGCGATGAAATAATAACGTCAATTGATTGTAATTAATCCTTTATCTACTTTTCACAGTAATTAGTTCGAAAGTACAAAAGATGGATCAGTTTGTATGGATTTACAGGGAGCGGTCGCGTTCGGTTGTTCACTTTTTAAGTTACTTATTCAAAAATCCCTTCTTGTCCATGCGCACTAGCTATAAACCATCAACTTCACTCCTTATTGCCATATAGTAAACCTGCCCACGATCATCATGTCTTAGGATCACGTCAGATGACTGAAATTAATGGATTCAACGCCACCAGCGCCATTCATTCTTCAACCTCATTCAGTTCGAGTTGTCTCAATCTAACTTGACATTTGTCATGTGATTCTTGGTAAATAGTTTCTTAACAAACATAAAAATATCGAAAATTTATTATTTTTTAACCGCCATTAAAAAAGGAGGAGGTTAACCGATTTTGATGATCTTTTTTGTTGGAAAGAGGGTACCTCATTACCGGTCCCATTTAAATTTGAAGAAAATATTTCATTTCCATGGGTGACAAACTGGGGAATGAATCCGTTTTCGCGCGCTTTCTGGTAAGCGATTTCAATAAAACATGAAAAAATAGATGTAATTCCACGAACTTTTGAGGTCGGCTTTTTTTTATAAAAAAAGTTATAATTATGTAAAGCACATTACGTAAACTTTAAACTGAATTCTGTTACATTACGTTGAAGTGACAAACTTGTTCGACATAATGTAATATTATTCACAGACAATTTGGTTACGAAAGTTAATACTGCCAACAAGAACTGGCATAGCAGCACTTTAGCGCGGCAGTCGTAAATACAGGGGCGGATTAGTGCCATGAGCCCCTGACCGAGTGACTCAGACGTCTCAATCAGGACATCTCATTACCGCCTCCTGCGTTGCCATCACCAGCCCTGATACAAAGTCGATAATGTCCTTTGTCTGAATTTATTCCACCGATAAATAACAAACTTGGGGACGTTACGGACGCTCATTATTACGGACGCTCATTAGCATTACGTTCTTGTATCTATTCGAAGAAGTAGAACCGTTTATTTGTTCAATTTCTATTTTTATGATCACGCCTTTAAGGGCATGATAGCTTTACAGTTGACCGTGTACAGTACCTCTCTTAGATTTCTGAGAATTAGTATTCTCCACCACACTCGGTCTATACTAAAACTTTTTTGTTATTTTTTTCCACGATTTTATGGTACTTCGTTATATACCAGGTGTTGTACTACATCTCAATCTTTTTACGTTAGTAACATCCTCTTTCAATTTATTCTCAAATAAATTACTGGATGCGAATAATCCAGTACAGCAATCTTATTATCGCCGACTCAAAGTCAATAATGAGCATTTTATCCATACGTATCCGGGGTTATTACGACATAAATACAGGACAACGTTACGAAGTTTTTTGTATGGACGCGAGACGTGTGTTCCGCAAATTGCTCCCCGCGGGTCATTCTTTCTCAGAGGTGCAGTTTCTATTGACCTATTGTGACTTGAAATAAATTGGTATCCTGTTTCATATTTTCTTATACCGTATGTGATTTATATGCTTTTTGAGGAATGGTTACTATGTGTTTGAGTTTCTTATTGACCTTGAGTTTTTTATGAAGCTCATAATGAGTGACCACGTCTCAGTGCCGTAAGTTATCACTGGCAACACATACTGATCAAAGACTTTTGCCTTGAGACACTGTGGCATTGATGAACATGGAATTGTTAATTAAAAATATAAGTTTGTTTGTGACCAGAGGACTGATAGCTAACGAATAATTTGTCAAAGTATAAACTTAGTTATTTAAAGGGGAAAAATACCGGCCATCATGGACACAAAGCCCCCGGCGTGGCCTTTGACGAAATTTTCTACATTCAAGTCGAAGAGTTAAACGTAGAGAGGTGAAGGTTGAACGATGCGATCAAAATTGCGAGAATTCGCTGCATGCGAGCAGCGCAAGACCAGTACCTACTTGTGGCGATCTTTGGGGGAGGGCTATCTGATGTTGATGAAATATAAGTTAAATATTTATTTATTGAATATCAAGAAGCTCTACTACCACAAGTAATTAAAAAGAATGTAAAAAAACTAATGTTATTAAAAAAGATTTCATTACCGTATAAGGGTAATTTTAAGGTTAGTTTTCGCTGCCTGATTTCGGTGGCAATTTTGTTTAAGTATTCGAGCATATTATCGTGAAATAGTAATAACACTATATTCGAATATTAAGTAATACTTCATGGTATTATTCTAGAATATTTTTTGCCACCGAAATTAGGTAGAGAAAACTAACCCGAAAAGGACGCGTAAATGTCATGGATACTAATTATAATAACTAGGTTGTAATTAGTAAATATAGAAGGTTGTCAAACTATGAGCTTTCTTATTTATATTACAGAATACAAATTATGTGAACATATAGTAACTCTACTCTAACCTCTCAATTATTGTATTGAAAAAAAGCCGTTTAAACCCAATACAAAAATCTGTAACAAGCTCATAAAGAAATTAATGGAGAGATAAGAGCAGTGGCCCCGACGTGGCAACAGACACAGGTTCGGGCATAGTCAGAACATAGGAATATTTCTTTGTGTTTATTTATTGTAACAATAATAATAAATGAGTTAAGGTTGTTTCCTATTTCTTTTTCTTATATTCGTCATTAAGCATATGTTATTACAATAGTGTTGTAACTCAAAATATGTGAAATTCCAGATTATATTATTGCTGAATGTGCAATTTGATTCTCTACACGTCCATACAACCGTCATTAGAATATTGTGAGAAACGATTAAAAGATAACTCAACTCATAATGAAACAAACTTTTAGTTAGCTGGTTCTGGACAAAACAGTCCTTATTCAAAATCTTTCTCGGGAAGCGAGTAATTTGTTTTTCATCGATTCTGAAAAAATATTACTAGCACTATTGTATTAACTGTGCGATATATAGTAATACTACAGGGTGGCCCATAAGTCCTTAGTAATGAAAAAAATTAATTAAAATAAAACTAATTACATTATGAATAATATTATTATTTGTAAATATAGCTAGAAAAACGGGAATTATTTTTTGTAAATAACGTCGTCCAAATGTAATCCGTTACAGTCACGACACTCTTGCAAACGCCTTCTGAAATTGTCGATGACTGCGCGGCACGTCAGTGCTGAAATGCTTGCCATTTCTCTGCGGATGTTTTCTTTTAGGTCATTAATTGACCGCGGGTTAGAGTCGTACACTTTAGCCTTAAGGTAGCCCCACAAAAAAAAATCCATTGGAGTCAGATCCGGGCTACGTGGTGGCCACGAAATGTCTCCTCTCTTAGAGATAACTTTGTTTGGAAAAAGTTGACGGATAACGGGCATAGCAGTATTGGAGGTGTGGGAAGTTGCTCCATCCTGTTGAAACCATGTTCGGGCATTAAAGCCTGGAAAGTTTTGCAATTTTTGTGTGAAAAACTCCTCGATCATGGCCACATATCGTTCCGAAGTAACAGTAACAGCACGCCCTCTGCCGTCCTCAAAAAAGTAAGGCCCTATGATGCCATGGGCTGACATAGCGGCCCAAACTGTAACTTTAGGGCTATGTAAGGGCTTCTGGTGCTTAAGTTTTGGATTAATCGGACTCCAATAGCGGCAATTTTGTTTACTAACGTGTCCGTTAATGTGGAAGTGTGCCTCATCAGAGAACATTATGTTATTGAACGAAGTAAACCGATTAAACATTTCATTAGCATAATTCACTCTCTGAATAGCATCAGTTTCTTTTAATTCTTGCACCAACTGAATTTTGTAAGGGTGCATAAGTAAATCTTTTTTCAAAATCCGTTGTAACGATGTCCTGGATACGTTTAATGCACTGGAACGCTTACGAGTTGACTGTGTTGGATTTTCACGAATAGATTGTGCCACTGTGTCGATGTTTTGTTCCGTTCGTGATGTTCTTGGGCGACCCAACCGCGGTTTATCTAACGTCGAACCGGTCTCCTCGAACTTAGCAACCCAATTCTTAATCGTTTGGAGAGCTGGGGTGTCATCAAAGTTGTGTAAACCTTTGTGTTCTCGAAATTTTCGCCTCGCAACGGTTGCCGAATTGTTGTTTTGATAAAACTCGCGCACACAAAACGCACGGTCCGCTCCGGTGAAACGCTCCATCGCGACTAAATTCCCAGAAACCGAAGTTACTGCCCCCGCTTCCCCTGCACCGCTCACGCGCACCGTTTTCGTTTAATTCAAATTTTACTTTTCTAAGGACTTATGGGCCACCCTGTATTTCGGTGTTTCAAATCATGTAAAATATATTGAATATAATATTAAATATGAAGTGAACGCGATGTTATCAAGCATTCCAATATACACAGAAAGTTTTGGGGTCCCATAGATTAGTCACAGATAATATTGTTCCCCTGAAACCAATATAGAACAAATTCGATAATGCCCTTCTGTACATAAACATTAGTAGCACGTGATGCAGCATGCGTGATTGGGTTCTGAACATTTGCCGATAAATAAAATGTCCGCTTGATTGCTTTTGTTGCGAGTTTATTTGGATATTTTATGTCCAAAACTTAGACGTAAGGTTCACATGTCGATGTGAACCTTACGTCTAAATTGTTATTGGTTTTATTTCAATCGAGAATTATTTTGTATTGGATGCTTGGTTATAAAACTGTTCGTTATTAGTTTTGTCGTGATATAATGTGATAAATTTACGATGTATAAGAAATTAAATAATTTGTCATAATATAATAAATAGCGTATATTTGTTTTCTCGAACAAACCAACGTTTCGAGCCCATTACAGGTTCCGTGGTCAACACTGTTAGCCGTTAAAACATACTTATCATTTAAATTTGTATTAAAAAACCCCATCTAGTCTTCAGACTAGAGTTATTAACGGAAGCTTGTTAAAGTTGTTGCTAATTTATGTTACTTAAATGAATAAAAGAAAAAGGTTGAGATGGAAGGAAGAGAAGAAACAAATATACGCGATTTAGTTTCGAAAATAATGGTTTTATTTCCTATGTGTAACAATTGCGAAAACCGATTCAACAAATACCAAAAGTCTTTTAGCTCGTTTTTTATGATGCTCAGTACACAATTTAAAGGCCTACAGTGGTTGATCTACAGGTCTCTCATCAACACTCCGCCTTCTGTTGCTCGTACTGGTAGCTATTGGAATCGCTCACCAATATGTAATGCGTACCTTTAATGCTTAAAGTTGTAGAGCTTCTTAAAAAAGAGATCGTCCAGGGAAATACACCCACTACAACTATTTCTGCCGCCAAGCAGTAATGTGATCGTTACTCTGTTCCAATTTTGAAAGGTAAGGATGCCTGTAAAATTAGAAACAGACACATTAGACTTGCCAACTTTATGTCTCAGAGCGACGGGCGCAGTGACAGTGCCCCTGGCCTTTGCGATTCAAAGCGGCGTGTCGCTTATCACCGTGCATATCACTTATTCGTCCCGATGTTTGACATTGTAAAAAAAGGTAACAAATACGTCTGAAATTGGTATTTGGAAAACTGGATTTGTGTAGGTTGGGTTGGAGTTATAAAAGACATTGTAGGTCCTTTATATAAAAAGTTTATGTATAATCAGCATAGACATCTCTATCGTCGGCGAATTAATCTCCTGATCTCTCTATACTGCGCGGTAGTCGCGGTACGCAGTCACGTTGGAACGACTGACAAAATTAACGGCGTCGCATTTGTCTTGCGCAGGCGCCTGTCGCTAACGAGATCGCAGACGGCCGGCACGAAACACTGTTCTGTCAGGGTGCTGTTGTATCTGGGTTAGCGATAAACCTGACAATGCCGCTTCTTACATCTTACTTCTTAGTGAGTTGATGATTTAATTAAAATCTATAATGACTTAACAGCATTATGCTGTCAAGATTGTAGCTTCTAAAGGCGTTTTACCATACAACGAATCATACATCATATTATTGTACATCGTATATGGTACATCGCAAATCGTGTATCGTGTAACGGATATTGGATTTCAGACATCGGATATCGGATATGGTGAGCTAAACGTATCTAATAAAGCAATAAATAACTAAGTAACGCCTAATTTTATATATACTATCCAGCGTAGTAGAGATTGCAGATGCAATTCTAAAATATATTTCGCTTCTAAGTGCAAAGTGTAATTTTAATGTCAGCGTTAAACGGAGTAGGTGTCACGTGAGTTTTAAATTTCATATCGCATTACAATAAATTTCCCACAAATCCGAATGGGAAGTCCAAACATCCTGTAGAGCGATCGTAAACTGCAATCCAAAGCGGCGTCGTTGAATGCAAATAGTTGATTTACTCGCACTCCTGCGCCGGCACTTGTTGCCCTACGCCTGCGCTCGCGACTCCTGGTAAATAATATTGTCTCGTCGAAATATATGCGTCTGCTGCTTAAACGCGACGGTGGGTAATGAAATGAGAAATTGAGGGTTATAATTGTCGGTGAATTAACTCTGAGTTGAAAATATGAGCATGTTGGTATGTGGAAATTGTTTATTGGATTTATGATGCATTGGGGTAAGATTAGTGACGAAAAACGGGGAACAAAGAATAGTGAACTAAGAGTAAGTATTATTAGGCACAATTGTAACATTTTTATTAAAAAAAACCGATACATTTCGTTTAATTACATCGATTTGCCAAGTTGAAATCGGTTCTTGGAAAGTGAGCGAAACCGGATTCATCCCCTAGTTTGCCAGCCTTAGAGATGGAATATTCAATGGGACCAATACTGAGATACTCTCTATCCAACAAAATAGAAGCATCGAAATCCGTTCACAAATGAGTAATTGCGTAATATACACAAAAAAAACACTCGAATTGAGAGCATCCTCCCTTTTTTGAAGTCGGTTAAAAAGCAGTGTTCTGAGAAATTATAATTTATCAATCCTATGCAGTGACTAGTAATTACCTTGATTTGAGAGCTTCGTTTTGTGATATCAAGTGACGAGAGGAACAAGTCCTGCGCCTGGTGGGAGCATCACGCCTACCCATAACAGTTGTAACGTGTAGGGTAACTGCCACTGCGCCCGTCACCTTGAGACATAAATTTAGTCCTAGTGTCTGTAGTTTCATAACTCGTGGATGAATTTACAAAGAGCTCTTCTGCTACTAACATTGAGGTACATTCATTAAAAACATTAAGCTCCGCTGCACACGTGGTCCGCAGAATAATTGAGCTTACCGATGTTGGTACTGCTAACGCACGCACGCACTCAACATAGCCCCGCACTAGGGAAACCCTGTGTCGCGGGTGCCATGGACACACACATAGACAACCACAAATTACACCCAAACTCACGAGAGAAATAAATGTAGGCCATACAAATATTTCTCCCGGCCCGGGAATCGAACCCGGGGACCTCTGCGTGGCAGTCCGGTATGGTAACCGTTCGGCCACGGAGGCAGTTTGCTAAACTAGTTTACGTTAGTTACTTCCATAGTGTAATGTCCTACGGGAGTCTCACATGGGCTAAAGCGGTAGATATAAAACCAAATTGGTTTTGTATAGGTATACACAAACAAATATCTGTGTTGCAGAAACGAGCGATTCGACTTACGCTAAACGGTATACACAGAATATACCGTTTAGTATCTGGGGTTTCTCTAAGAGAAAAGTCTAAAGAGACTGGTACCATGACTGTGGCATCACAGTACATTTACTCAAATATTTAGTATGCCCGTAAAAATGTACATAATATTATTAAGAAAAAAGATAACCTTAGAACTAAATCCAAACTCATGGTACCACGATTTCTGTTAACTAAGGAAAACGATTCTTTTATGGGGAACCGTATACGTTTTTACAATAAGATTCCGGAGCATACATGAAGATTATCATTTCCAAAGTGTAAAACTCACATTAAAAGTAATTTAATTGAAAAGATGTATTACAAAATTGAAGACTACATGTTATATAAAGATGTACAGAAAGACGACAAGAGTCTCTAGATTCCACACAAATATGATTGAAAGTATATTCCGTAGCATTTAAGTATATTTGAAAAGTGCAATCAATTCCTGGAGTTTCTTGCTTGTTTTTCTCAGGGAAGTCAACACAGTGAACGAGCAGTTGCTTAAAAAATGACGTTTTCATGTGTAATATTTCACCTATGGAATGAATGTTTAATTGACTTTGATTGTTTATGTTGAACATTGAGATATTCATCTCAATACCAATATCAAACAATCATGTTGAGGTATCATTGGTAGAGACACTGCAAAGATTTCAAATTCCTCGTATTATAATTAGTATCAACATGAATAAAGATTAATGAATCCTTCTCTCTCTTACTTCCCTAATACTTGACTAAGAGCTTTCTCTAGTTTAGTCAATACTCCGAACTAATGACCCATTATAACTGAACTGATATTAATCTCCATCAAGTGAGCACGCTACTTCAAACAATTTTGTTTACACAGCTATTAATTAACAACTTCGAAGTCAAGTTTTCCACACGCAATGGTTAAACGGATATTAAGTTTTTTATTTAGGGCTTTCTCCTCTGTTTTTAACGGGAAATTTCGGAATATAATTAATAGCATGATACGAATTAATTTTTGATAATCACCAAGTAGCAATAGAGTTCCTTGTGAAAGAGTTCGTCCAGGGAAGTACTGCCACGTTACCTATTTCTGCCGCCAAGCAGTAATGTGAACATCACTGCGTTCCGGTTTTAAAAAGTAAAGCGTCACAGGAAGGTACTCCGCATTAACATCCAGGGTATCACCAAACCGGCGACCCGTCGTCTGGCGAGAGCAGGTGGCGTGAAGCGTATATCCAGTCTGATCTACGAGGAGACGCGCAGTGTACTCAAGGTGTTCCTCGAGAACGTGGTCCGCGATGCGGTCACTTACACTGAGCACACCAAGAGGAAGACCGTCACCGCCATGGACGTCGTCTACGCCCTGAAGAGTCAGGGTCGCACCCTGTACGGTCTCGGTGGTTAAAATTGCGCATTGTGCTTGTAGGTGCTGGTGAAATTACAGGCACATGAGATTTGACAACTTATGTCTCAAGGTGAAAGGCGCAGTGGTAGTGTCCCTCAGGTCTTACGACTTAAAGTTCTGAGTGGCACTGCAACTACTGTGGACAGTGGACGTGTCGCTTAACACAACAGGTATTATAAAAAAACTATCGTGTTTCGGCTCATTAAATTAGTTACGATGCGTTGTTAGTTTACACTTGGTGATTTTATTGACTTTTTGGAGTACATTGCTGTGTATCGAGGGGTTTTTTTATCCAAATTTAAGTATTATGCCTACATAAATCTAAATAATTTTTATTTCTGTGGTTATGCCTGTTACTGTTTCCGTTACGATTTGTTTGTGACAGATCTTGTGGGACATTTTTTTTTTGGCAACGTAATAGTTATTATGACTGTCAAAATATTTATATGATAACATATCGAATGTTGTTTGAAATGATTTTAATTGCCTTCCTTCCAAATGTATGACAATTTTAACTAACCAAAGTCCATTTATCAAAACGGTCTTGGCGTTTCACTATAACTATCATAACACTTAATATGAATAGTCCAAGACAGTTTTATGTTATTATAAATTTAGATAATTTTATACCACACGTTAAATGTAGGTTTTATTATTTTAAAATTTATTTTACACATTCTAAATTCACGTGATTCACGAGTGTTGTTTTAGTTTGTCGAAATAGAATGGGGGAATATTAAATATTTCGTTATGTAGACTTTTACTCAATAGTAGTAGTAATAGGTGAGTCATTTATGTGACTTCAGAGTGGTATTTAAGAATCGTATCGAGTTCTTAGGTTTTCGTAATTCTTACATATAAGAAATGAAACTATTTTTCACCTCTCATGCTCTTAAAGTTCGTATTTATGCAGGGTGTAGGCTGCATAAAATAGGATTTTATGCTCTAGTGCATAAAATAGAATTTTATGCTCTAGTGCATAAAATAAAAAACCATCACAATAAATATGTCTAATCGTTGTAATTTTACATTCAATTTTAATTAAATAATCGTTTCTTTTTAATATTGCTGTTTAATTTCCTCGCAATCGATGTGAAAAGCAGAGTGTATAACTCGCTCATAAAACCCATTTTACCCTCGACTTAAGTATCCATATATATACTCGTCTCGGGTAAAATGATGCGTTTTATTCACTTGTTGTACAATCTACTATTTTCGGATCTAAATCGCGTATATTTGTTTTTTTTAAACAAAATTGTTTGAAAAATATTATATAATAAGAAATATCTTTAAATTTTTATTAAAATGATATTCAATTATTTTAATGTGCAATTACTCCACAACTACAGCTAAACAGTCGTTGAAAAACCAAATACAAAGATACGACGCAAGCACATACAAAAATTCGTGGGGTCCGTGGCTTAGTTGGCATAGCGTCTAGCACGGTATGCTAGAAGAGGTCGGTTCGAATCCGGCCGGATCGAAGGAATTTTTTCTGAGTGTTCGATCTTTGTATTAATAATTATAAGAAATATCTTATTAAAAGTTATCTATGGAAGTATTGCGTCGTAAAAATATTCATAACAACAAGCATACCTAAATTATATGTATAGAAATAAAACATTGAATACATCCCACCCTTGGTGTAATAAGGCCGCATCTGCAAAATGACATCTTTTCTGGAGAGAGGTTTATGGACTCTACAAAAAAAAGTAACTTTTTTGTGGTTAATAGGAGAGATATAAAATGTCACGCGTAATTTGTTACTATATGTTCGTATTATTTTATTGACTAGAGATAAAAGCATTTTTAACGTATGATCACATGTGGCTCTATTGTACGGTACGAATTAAAGGCTATTTAGGTAAGAGAAAATAGGCATTCATTATTATTATTTTTATAATATCAAGTGACAGGACGAACAAGTCGTGCCATAACATTTGCAGTGTCACTTAGAACTTTAAATCGCAAAGGTCTGAGGGCACTGTCACTCCACCCGTCACCCTGAGACATAAGTTGACAAGTCCCATGTAATTTCTAAAAAAAAAGTGCCTGTAATTTCACCAAATTATTAAACAAATTACTATTTAATAAATGTTTAACAATTTTGAACGAGTGTCTTAGTTGACCACATCGTTACTTAAAATCGGGTGAGTTTGTGGCAAGCAATAAGTCTACTTTAAAATTTAAAAAAACGGGGAATTAGAAGCAGAGTTAATACTAAGCACTGCCTTAAGTAACCTTACCTATTTCTGCCACCGAGCAGTAATGTGAGCAGTACTGCGTTCCGGTTTTGACGGGTAAAGGTGCTGGTGAAATTACTCACACATGGGATTTGTCAACTTGTCTCTCTGGGTGACGGGCGCAGTGGCAATGCCAGTCAGATCTTTGCGATTTAAAGCTCTGTGTGGCACTGCAATGGACAGGCGTGTCGTTTACCACCAGGCGCACGATTTGTTCGTTCTGTCACTTAGAATCATAAAAAAATATTAATAGTTAAAGTGCGATAATCATTTGAATATATTACATTTCAACTTAATCATAAGCTTTCTACTTCGAGATAATAAGGAATGTTTCTTTTTGTAATGCGACGTAAACGCTACGTATGTAAACTATATTTAAATTTATTCGAAAAAGTTAAATTAATATATTTATGGTAAATTGAAAACGTTAACAAATTTAAAGATGAATTCAATACAAATAATTGTAATGCACCGAACACGACTAACGTTAGGGGCATAATTTTTCAATATCATGTTACACCGTTAGGATAACTATTGTTAGAAAAGCTTTAACATAAGCTGAGCGGAAGCGACTAAGCAAGGTATGTTGTGTAATAGGCGTTTTATATTTAGTTTTGTAGAAGTTTATTTATTCAAATGATATTATTTGGGTATTTGTGATACATAGAGGCTTTTACAAGAATATAATATTTTGAATCACTATATACCCCTTGAGGCATACAAAGTTTAAAAAAAAAAATGTTCCCCATACTCGTGCAATTATTTGCTTTCAAATTTCAAAAAGTTTCAATTCCAATTTCAATTTCAAAAGTCTTGTCAAAGAACGTACAAAAAAAAAAACAAATAAAACGTATATTGTAGAATGTAACATTTTATAATATACGTTTAACTTTATAAGTGTACAATCTGCCGACTAGTGCATGTCTGTATGTCTGTGTTGTGTCTGTGGTCGACAACAAACTGTACAGGAATGAACTTAATAAGGTAGGGCAAGAAGAACCCTGGCGCCCTTTGGTGTATGCCTATCATCCTAAGTACCCTCACAGACCCTAGTCCTAACCATATAAGTGTGCTGAATAAATATACATATATGTAAGTACGGGATATCTGCGCCTTGAGACCTAAGGCAACAGACGGACGGGGGGAAGGAAATAAGGGTGTACTGGGATGGATATTCGTACAGCCGGTCTCACTGACTCACAAGACCGATCTACTGATGGTGTATGGTGTCTTGGTCACAGAGAGTATGTTAGCAGGGAGATAAATTAAACGCGACTGCTGTTGAAAGACTAATTTTAATAATAAATTAATTGCTATATATACAAATTTACATTAGCACACACTATCACAAAAAAGGTCTCTAAAATCTAAGTGTCTGTTCGGTGTAAAGTGCTGTTGAAGCATTATCTTGCAGCCTGGTTTTCGGTCGTTCGTCTTGCTGAAGCACTTTCTTGCAGTCTATTTTTCGATCGTTTGCCTGCTGAGTGGAATGTTCAAAGGTTGTTTGAACAGTAAGTAAATTATTGCAAATTACACTTCAAGGTTTTACTATAAAGATGGACAGATTTTATGCCTCTACCAATATATTTCACAGTACATTTTGCGACATAGATGTTACGAAAAAAAAAATATTAAAATAAATAAATGTAATAACAATTTATAGTAAAAACACAGCAGACTGTTTGCGAAATAAGCAATTTGTAATGGCCGCTATGCAAGCAAGCGAATTTCTCCTGTACTTAAATGGTAAACACCGATAACTATCACTGCTTGTGAGTTTCTTACCACACACAATTGTCCCAAAACTTCGGAACGGCTATTTACACAGTCCATGCTTACAGGTTTATCTTATAAGTGTATCATTTAGTACCCTTGGTATAACAAAGCCACATGTGATCATACGTAAAAAGAAGTGCTTCAAAAATATCTTACATGAAACAAATTATGTATATTAGAAATTTTATAAGTCTTCTATGTAAGCATTAAAAAGTTGTCGACTAATTTCGTTCATATCAACTGCCTCTGTGGCCGAACGGTTACCATGCCGGACTGTCACCCAGGTTCGATTCCCGGGCCGAAAGAAATATTTGTACATCCTACATTTATTTCTCTCGTGAGTTTGGGTGTAATTTGTGGTTGTCTATGTGTGTGTCCATGGCACCCGCGACACAGAGTTTTATTATATTTTATAATTGATTGCATGCAAGAACAAAATTTTGAAGAAACTGAAATGCTACTGACAGCTTCTGTATCAGAGTTCTTGCGAATATCAGCTTCCGCATCCGCGGGGAATTTGTATAAATAAAAATATCCGTTCCGCATTAGCATCTGCATTCATCGAAGCTGATATTCATTGCGGATGTTCGAGGAATCATTTACAAACATTCTAGAAACAGACTGAGACGAAAAAGCGTTCAACTGTTGTTTTCAATATATAAATTTGATAAAATTACAGAACGATTAAGCTAGGCAGGATGATTGTTTTCATGTAGATTGATTCTCTTGTTAACAAATGTCACAAAGTCATTGAAATAATATTTTAATACAGTACCTAAAGAAAATAGAAAGCTTTTTCATGTAGAAAGTTCAGAAAGGTTGTAAATTTTTAGCGTTTTTTTAAATCTACATGAAATTAGCATCCGCTAATATTAAGGTATAAAGATCAGCATACGCAACAGCATGCGTTGATGTGTAACAAGCTTGAATCAGCAACAACCGTCCTGTATAGTTTCATGTGTGTACCTCAATTGTTAATAAACTGAGATACAATAATACAAACACATTGCCATAACATCTTTCACACCCGATGCATACACACACACATACGCACACGCACACGCACACGAACACGCATACGAACACGTACACGGACACGCGCAGACACACGCCCACACACACACGCACACAAACACACACACACACACACACACATTATGAAAAGTAGTAATTTTGCAGATGTGGTCTTATTAAACCAGGAATGTCATTTAGAGGATAACTGCGTACGTTTTAAAATCAAGACGGTAAACACAGACTACTTATAAAGTGAATCTGTTTTTTAGACCTTAAAATACCACCCACACTAGAGTAATAAATCATAGCAAACGTAATGCTTCTCGGTAATTTTAATAAAAACTAATTACAATGTCATAAAGCTGAGTATCTATATAAAAACGACCGTAATTTGCGGTGTTAGTAACGATTGGCATATATCAAAGTGGATATTAATATGGCAGTAAAACGCTATCCGCTATTTGAAGTCAATATGGCCGTGGTCCTAGCGTCTAACGTACGACCACGTGTGGCTACATCTTGTGATAAATATCAGACGCTATCAGCGTTAGTGATTTGAAACCGGCGTGTGCTCAGATGAAATGTAAATGTGTTATTGTTAGTGATGGTTTATGTTCAAGACATCTCATTTGAGCCTAGTTAGAATTTTCCTCTCCTTTTGTATACTATGAAATTTTAAAAATAATAACAATAATAATGAAGTACACACTCAACATAGCCCCGCTCCAGGGAAACCCTGTCTCGCGGGTGCCATGGCCACACACATAGACAAACACAAATTACACCCAAATTCACGAGATAAATAAATGTAGGCCATACAAATATTTCTCCCCGCCCGGGAATGGTACCTGGGACCTCTGGTAACCATTTGTCTACGGAGGCAGTTGTATTAACAAATCTTTTATTCTAATCGATTTTTTAAATTTCATTTTTCAAATGTAGAACGTTTACCTAACCTGCCAGTACTGTTTAATACGTAGACAAAAATGTTTTCGAATATTCTTGCATTAACTATTCTGCATAGTCTTTTTGTTTACGATTGATATACCTGCAATTGAACCCGAAAGTAATCTTACTACTTAATTATATTTTGTTGGTAAATGGAAAACAATTTTAAAAGGAGTAAATTTCATACGTAGTTTGAATAAACTGGATATATCCAGTTCCAAAATTTCCGCTATTATTACACTTTAGAAATATACTATTTTTCAGGTCTAAATCGCATATGCTTTTTTTTTCAAAGAAATTAACCTTTCGGGCTCTTTACAGGTTTAAATTAATAACTATAGTGAGCCGTAGGGTGTTCACAAACAATATTAGATATAACTGGTTCATTTCTGTAACATCTCAAACTCTCGTATCTTAAAGTACAAAGTTACTGGAATGCAAAAAAAATTCATATTTACACACTGGCTTGCACCTATTCTTAAAGTAATACATACTAATTAACACCCTTGATAAGAAATTTAAAATAAATAGAAAGTTTTGCCATCTCCTGAACAATCACTCTTTAAAGATACAAGTTTGAGAAAGTAAGTCATCGAATTGTCTTAATAACAATACAACTAAATGTACAGTAAATCACCTAATCCACGGAAAACGGCGATTTTTTTAAATACGTGTATTACAAATAACCCTTCTATGTAACCATATATATAAGTGTAATGTAAAGAAAACGAGCGTGTCATAAATTTGTTTCTGTTTATCGCGATCGGTAACATGAGCGCTCGCAACTGCGTTGATCGATGGCGTTATCCGTACACCCTGCATATGTACTCGTGTGATAGATTTATCGCGCACACTTTTGAACTTTATTTTTTCAAATAAAATATCTGATCATTCAACTGATGCCGCCATAAGTTGCACATCAAATTTGATAAGTATGTTTCGAGCTGCAGTATAATGCAGATATTGATTTTTTAACAGATTAATAATATAATTTAAGTTCATTTCAGACTTAGGTCGAGGTCAGGTCAGAAGTGTTAATAAACAAAAATAAAATTAAAAATCTTACAGAAATAAGTTAGTATACCTAGTACAAAAATGCAAATGGAAAATAATTTTTTTTATGATACTAACGATACGAACAAATAATCGTGCCTCTGGTGGTAAGCGACACGCCCGTCTATAACAATTGCAGTGCCACTCAGAGCTTTAAGTAACAAAGTTCTGCCACTGCGCCCGTCACCCTGAGATATAGATAAGTTGACATATCCCATGTGCCTATGATTTCATCAGCACCCTTACCTTTCAACACCGGAACACAGTAATTCTAATGTACTGCTTGGCGGCAGAAACAGGTAAGGTGGCAGTACTTCCCTGGAAGAACGCTTTACAAGAAGTTCTACTGCTACTAACAATAAAAACAGAACATTCATACCTTAAGCAGTTCGATATTGGATAACGTGCAATGATGTCCACCCGACACATAGAGCTGTCTCAGCGGTTCGTACACATGCTCAGGAAGCTTGTTAGGTACGTTAGGCCTCCAGAGAGGCGCGTCTCTTCCTCATTACGGATACGAAATCGTCAGTCCGCGCATTAATAATTAGGGCAAAACAAAAATTTGCAAGTAAAATTTTTGTTCAATTTGTAAGACATCGGTAAGAGCAATGCGTATGGGCGTGGGTTCAAGTTCCACCGGGTCGAAGAAATTTTGCTATGTGTTCGATCTTTGTATTAATAACAAAATAATAACAAAGCTAGTGGAGTTATTTCACAAAAAATGTCAATAACACATCTGCCAAAATAAATTTTAAAAATGACATCGGAATAACTCTAATACTTATAGTGTTTTCCATAACAAATCGATTTTTTTTATAATTACAATACAACGATCGAACGCTTACAAAAAAATCCTGCAATCCGGTTGGTTTCGAGCCAACGTCTTCTAGCAAACCGTGTCTGACGCTGTGCCAAGTAAGCCACGAAACGAACTAGCGGACCTTACGAATTTTTCTATGTGCTTGTTGCAGATCTTTGTTTTGTTTTATTTAGAGAAATCTATTTCTTCACAAAATCGAATGTCATATTTTGCATCATCCAAATGACATATTATTATATATTTTTTTTCAATCTGTTTCGTCAGGTTCACAAAAATTACTTTTTCATTTCATCATATTTTATTTATTCGGGGTGCCATATGTACTTCATTTTGCCATCTTATCGACTTAAGTTTGCAATCTTTAGCACCAAGTTGTTTAGACTTTAGTTTTTTTGAGACGTTTCTTATTTTGATACTTTACTAAGTTATTTGTTAACATAACAACAATGTTCTTTTGTTAGTAAGCTTGTGCTAAAATGTTTCAACTTAAATACTGTATTCACAAGTTAGTGCGTTGGCAAGACAGACAGCTTAAAATGTGAAGATAAATAAGTGTAAGGTTCTTTAAAAGGTTAGTCTTATACAGTGTACACACAAGTATAAAGGCATATGTACTTTTTCATAACATTTGTGCATCTACAATCACACACAACAATTATTTATCTGATGGTAAGTAGAAACATGTAAGTTGCATTACTTACACATTTCTACTGTGTAAGTAATGCGAGTATTACGATAATTGTGATATCAAAGAATAATGTAATTTATTATCATTATAATATAACACATCACTTTGGAAAATTAAGCATCACTCTTAACATCATCCGACCCGACATACGAGACAAGCTTTATTTTTATTGGCGCACGATATTAATTTGGTACAATATAGGTATATTCTTTTTTAATACAGTTGTTCAAAATGTGGTATTTTTCGTACTACAAATCGTGCCGAAAGTTGAATTTTTCGCACTAGTGCTTTTTACTTTTCCATTTAATTTCTATTTACTGTTGTTTCAAATCTTAAACATAGAACTAAAGAGGTTGTATATTTATTTAATATTTATGTGCTTTGTGACGTAAGTCATTCGTCATTAAAACTAATATTTACTTAGAAACATCTTATTTTTAATTTAAACAATTGCATAGATGTTTTACAAAACAACGGATTACATTTAAAAATACCAAAATATTTTCTATAAAGATGACTGATTGAGTATTAACAATGATCGGACGTGAGTATTACGCGAGACAGCAGCGCGCCGCGCCACTAAAATATACTGTTTTATTTTACTTTCAATGTAGTTTTTTCGCAAATGTATTAAAAAACGTCGTTTGATACACGTGCGGATTTGTCATGTTCACTTGTCTCGAGTCTTGACCCTCACCTCTGGCTCGGGCCAAGAAGCCTCGAGACTCGTGAATAATGACTAACTTTCCGCGCTTGTATCAAAAATAACTATAGTGCACCAAATAAATATGACAGAAATATTAATTGAACAGAAAGTGAGCAAAGGTGGATTTATCTCTAAAATCTCTTCCAGCCTCTCTTGGGTACCAGGCAGTAAGAGCTAAGGTTATAAGCGGGCAACAACGTACAAAAGAGAATGGAAGAGAAATATAATAAACTACATAACCATAAAACGTTTCAAAAAAATTACTTAATTTACATAAATCGTTTTATTGGTGAATTAGTTATAAAAATTGTAATACGTCGTTTAGAGTGCGTAAAATCTATCTGCTGTAGTTTAAGCGTATCGATCGCAGCGCAGTAATGTTCGGAACAGGTGATAATATCTAATATGACTAAAAAGCAAAACAAATTCGGAGTGGTGCTTATTATTACTACACGCTACAAGCATAAGACAATACAGCAATAAAAGTAGATTACGTTTACGTTAGTTAAGCTTTATTATCTATGAAACAAATATGCAGCTCATTATCGTTTGCTAAAAGTTTATGTTATTCCGCGTGCATGTATGTTATTTCGCGTGCATGAAAAACAAACCCATATAGGCAAACTTCACGAGCTTTTATACTATACAGTAGATTTTATTTTTTTATTTTTTTTATTTTTTCATTTATTTAGTCATATTACAATAATTTTTTATCTAGGTACTAGGTACTCTTAAACCTAATGGGTTTGTTCGAGTGTGTTTTTGAATATTTATACACACATAATCTTATACATACAGACTAAATTTTGTTTATACAAGGTTATAATACAAATAAACGTGCACATAGACAAAGCGCTTCACAAATAATAATAAAAAGAAAAAAACAATATCATGATTTATATAGGCGCCTTGACGTCGAGTTCCAGACACCAGCCCGTTACAGCAAGTACCAAGTATCGTGATTTATAACAACCTTAATACATTAAATATTATAATATAATATAATATAATATAATATAATATAATATAATATAATA
>NW_020653851.1:17066172-17079177 GCF_003589595.1 Hyposmocoma kahamanoa | reverse complement strand
TATAATATAATATAATATAATATAATATAATATAATATAATATAATACAATATAATATAATATAATATAATATAATATAATATAGTATTTTAATAATCATCAAAATAGAAGCAAAAATAAAAACTAAAAAACACAAATTATTTATAAATTAAATAAAGCGTTTATGATTTTCGTGGATAACCACGAATGTTATGTAATAAATAATCAATGGTGGTACTTGGTGATAATCCTTCATAAAGTATTTAACTGGCGCACGAGTATTCTCACTACATTGTTCATCACTGTCAAGTCGATTAAAATTAAAACAATAGTCGTGCAACTTATCATAACATTATAACTTATGTATCCTGAACATGCTTCTCGTCGAGTGGGCGCGAGGGCGTGTAAGCATTGAATGCGTGCGCGCATCACATGTCGCTGATTTCTGAACCACTCGCTCGACATATAATATAAAGATACTTAGGAGAAGAAAGGAAAGTCAATTTTTTATATAAAAAATTACTTCATTATTTATGCAGGTGCCATGGACATACACGTAGACAGACAACAAATAACACCCAAAATCACGACAGAAATAAATGTAGGCCATACACATATTTCTCCCGGCCTGGGAATCGAACCCAGGTCCACTGCATGGCAATCCGGTACGGTAACCGTTCGGCCACGAAGGCAGTTTGTAAACATAGTGTACATAATATGAATACGAAAATATGAATTAGACGTTGATAAATTGGTTTATATTGTCACTAGTCGTGTAAACTTTGTAGTTTGGTATTGAGACCCTTTCTTCCTCGAAGTATTGATATGTTAACGATGAACTTGGCAATATAATTTATTTGGAAGCTGCCCTTATGAGGTAACCCACATATTATTTCAGATTTTTGAAACCGCTACGAGTTGTAATACTATTTGAAAGTTGCGGTATAAAACTAAACGATAGTCGAAGTAAGTTGTATAAGATACCGACTTTTTGGACCATTCGATCTTATATTGGAGTAGTTATCAATCCCTTGTGATATCGAATGATTCAAAATTAAGCACCCAGATAGCGAGCAGCTCTGGGGCACAATAAGACAAAGACGGTAAACAAACAAGCTCTGCCGTTGTCGTGCTGACGTGGGCTTTCCACTTGATGCTCTTATATTATTAAAGTGATTTTTTTTAACGTGAATGGAGTCATCTAAAGATGTCTTAGATATACCAAAGGTGTTTGACGATCTCGGTCGCCGTATGAGGATGTCCCAGGTTCGATTCCCGGTAGGATTGATTTGGGAAATTACTTTCTAAATTTGTTCTGGTCTGGGTGTTCTGGGCAGTGCTGGAGTAAATTCCGTCGTTCTGGTACTCATACTACAGGGAACACCCTAATTTGAAACCAAATAATTAGTGTGGTTTGGTTCTAAGAAAAGTTGTATATTTATGTTTATATAATCTACTAAATAAAAGACAGTATTTTATTTTTAAATTAGTAGAGTAACAGCCTAATGATTTGACCTACTGCCTCTCAAGCATAGGCCGTGGGTTCGAACTCCGGCTCATACCTCGGGAGTTTTTCGGAATTTATGTGATGAAACCTGCACGTCGAAGTAGGCTCATTATCCTCGGAAACCGTGTGAAGTTCCCAACCCGTATTGGGCCAGAGTGGCGGACTATGGCCTAAAACCATCGTCTGAGAGAGAAACCCGTGCCCAGCAGTGGGACGTATTATGGGTTCATGATGATGATGGGAGTAATAAGCGATGTATCTAATTTTTCCATAAGTAATTGAATGGCTGTTATAACTAGAATGTAAATAAAGATAAACCGACATCGACTCCTAAATTATCATTAAATAATAATAAAATAAGTATACTGCCTTTCATTTTCACTTTAAACATCATAATCACTAACGGTTTTAGCATTAAAAGCAAGCGTTAAAACAATATGTGTGTGTGAACCTCACGCACTCAAATCATAAAATGCGTTATCAAAGTTGTAAAATTTTTTATTGGTTTACTCCATAGATAGACTTGTTTTTTTGCCTCACAAGGGCCAGAACTATTTACCCATAGAAATGCAACGTCATCGTCCGTGCGTCTGTCACATCGTTAATAATTTAATGACCTAATCGTGCACAAGCGTCGAGCAAAAGCCTTTTAGAGTCCAATTTGTGTGATTACAGATAGTGGTGCGAGTCTTTTATGATACCTTGTTAACGGCGTTTACGATGATTTAATATGTATGTTTGATATTTTATTTTACATTAATACAAGTGAATGAGTCGTTTTTACTGCTCTGTAGGTGTATTAACTGTAATAACAAAAGTTGCTAATATCTTATAACACTTCCATATTTTACAAGAACTTAATACTTTCTGTCACACCCCTTGATGTAATGTAACCTCCTTTTGTCTTTTCTTGAAAACGATCTACAAAGCAAAAAAGAGTCATAGATATATGACTGTTTTTATTTGATTCTATAAAGTGAGTAAGGTACCCTCTTGTTTATATAATATTTAATCGAAAGATACCCGTCTCTACATGCAACGCTGTCTCCAACGGCGAATATTTGCCAGGTGAAGCCTTAAAACCAGCAAATTGCTGAGGATTTCCCTTTTTATTGACATAGATTTAAGTAATTGTTGTATTTTAAATGTTGTCTGTTTTGTGTCGAAGAATAAAGCCTTTATTTATTAACCGACTTCAAAAAAAGGAGGAGGTTCTCAATTCGCCTGTATTTTTTTTATATATGTATGTATGTTACGCGATAACTCCGGTATTTGTGAACCGATTTTCATGATTATTTTTTTGTTGGAAAGAAGGTACCTCGATAGTGGTCCCATTTCATTTTGAAGAAAATCATCCACCTCTAAGGGGAGTGATCACGCATGAACATTCATTTTTATAAATAGCGCCAAAATTTTACTTAAGGAGCAATTATTTTAATGGTTGGTTTTGCTATTCTCCAATTCAAGGCGTTTTTTTCTTTCAATATACTTTGAGTACTGAGAATTAATTTTTATTATCTCCTGTGTCAAGTCCTGTATAGTGGCGAACTAGGGGATATTTCAAAAAAACTTGGCAAATAGATGTAATTCCACGTACTTTTGAGGTCGGTTTTTTAGTACACTGTACTGAGATTATTTATTTATTTTTCAATAATAGTAGCCCAAAACAATACTGTTCAGTTTTTAAATTATTACTTACATAGCTGTATTCAGAAGGTGCTTAATTTTTTGTGCACGAGGCATCGAATTTCGAACACATCTGATGAATTAGGTAAAGATAAATATAAATTTATTCTGTTTATAAACTTAACCTAAACACATGAATCTTATTAAATAACCTTTTAATTATATTTGAGCAGACTATTGAAACGATAAAATATGTTAGGTTCATTCATTTATAAAAAATAAATAAATAGAGAATGTTGAACGAAAAAGTGGCAACTTTGGCGAGTAGGGTTTTTGGTTGAGTTAGGTTGAAAACTCACGTTGGTGGGATGTTTTAAGAGATCGGACAGATATTGTCTTTCATCGGTTTTGTAAGAGGTTAGCTCGGGCGCGCTAAGCAGGGAGCAGACTTATCTTAGCTAATATAGCTAAGATAAGTTGAATTGTATTGTAATAATTCTGTTACCCGTCTATTATTGATTGATTATACTGATAAATACTGTGAAAGTGACTGTTATTATATGGTTATATGTTTGTATATAACTTGTCTTCTCATAACTATTAATTAGATGCAAATTTCTTATTACTGTCATTTAAGCACTTTTTGTTAATGAAGTTTGATTACTGTGTTCACATCAAGTAGAGTACATCCTTTTCATATCATTATGTGTATCAAACGCTTTCAACTTATTTTAGAATTGTATCCAGTTTTGTGAACCGAATTTATAAAAAAACTTTAAGATAGGCCACTTTTCAAGAAAACCATTCTTTTTTTATTATAATAAGCGATGGGACGAACAAGGCGTACGCCAGGTGATAAGGCTATTACTATCTATTTTGTATTAAATAACTCTAAAAGTGATTTCTACAATGTTGCTCTAAAGGGCTACACAAAATACAATTATCTTTAAAGATTTGGTACACGTTGCCTTGTAGATGTGACAAACGCATCTGATGCTTACAATACCTTATTTGACTAACAAACAATACCAGCTCCATTATACATGAGACATTTCCTCCCAGGGTCCGCTTGATGAGTGGGCGATGACCGTGGAATATAAACTATACCCAGTTATCAATAGAACTAATAATATAACATTGAAAGGTACGACGTGCTCTGATTTTAAATCGATCTTCAGAAAACTCTGGGATTATAAAAAAGGTTGCAGAAGAATTATCACATTAAGCCATTTACAAACTGGACCCTGGAGTATCGGTAAGAGATTTTTTATGATATCAAGGAACGAACAAGTGGTGCACCTGTGGTGATAAGCGACACGCCTATCCGTAACAGATGACTCGCAGTGGAGAGTGGCATTCAAAGCCTTAATTGCAAATACCTGGTGGGCACTGCTACTGCCCCGTCGCCATGAGACATAAAGTTAGTTCTCTTTACCTAATTTCGGTGGCAATTTTTATTATTTATGTATTCAAGTGTATTGTCGTGAAATATTAAATAATGTTTCAGGATACCACACTAGAATAATACTACTGTATGATAACATTCTAGAATATTTAAATAATAAAAATTACTACCGAAATTAGTTCGTGAAAACTGATTTGCAAATTACTCATTTATGTTAAGAAAGAGTAATTCCGAATTCTTAGGTTTTCACGATTGTTTTGCAAATTAAAATATTTTTTTTCGGACTTAAATCGCATATATTTGTTTTTTTAAACAAACCACGTTTCGGGCCTTATGTAGGTACCATGGTCACGGTTGGTTGAAATGGTAAAGTCAACAGCCAGTTATGTATGTTAATAAATATCGTTGGTTTCTTTCAAAAAGCAAATACGGGAGTTGACAAAAAAGGAAAAAAAAAAGAATTTATTCCCAAAATGTAATTTTGTCATGAAAAATAGTGATATGATCATGAGACAAAAAAAACGGAATGTTGAATAAGGTATTCACAACTACTACTATTAAATACTATAAATTTCAAATTTCAAATTGATTACCCGTTTACGAGGTGTAAAACTTTTTTTTTTATTATTATACACGTTATTGTGCAGATTCTGCGGTCTTAGTTGACGAAAATCTATGAACGTGATCTTTTCAGCTCTCTTAAATTGTTTCTATATACCTACAACGTTTTTAAAAAATATTATAAATGGTAAATGAGAACAAAATTACCTAAAATACTTTAATAGCAGTAGAGTTCCTTGTGAAAGAATTCGTCCAGGGAAGTGCTGCCACCTTACATATTTCTGCCACCAAGCCGTAGTGTGAGCATTATTGCGTTCCAATTCTGGAGGGTAAGGGTGCTGGTGAAATTACGGGCACATGGGACTTGTCAACATGTTTCAGGGTGACGGGTGCAGTGGCAGTGCCCCTCAGATCTTTATGATTTAATGTGACACTACAACTGTTATGGACAGACGTGGTGTCGCTTACCGCCAGACCCACGACTTGTTCGTCCCGTCACTAGGTATCACAAAAAACCTATTTAGAAAATAAGAGTAAATTACTTTAATTTCTTTGTAGGGTTTCTTAGTTATTCCTTTCGGGAGAATCTACCTTCTGAATGAGTAGTAGTATTTTAAACAAATTTGATAATCAATAGAATAATATATTATAAAAAAGAAAACAAAAACCCCGACTGTCCATAAAACTATGACCCGTACGAGCTCGCACAGGTCATAGTGCCCTTCCCGTATAACCAAGAAGTTGATAAGGGGCAATATAAACAAAACTTTACATAAGTTTTGTTTATAATAGAAAATATATGAGACTGTCCATAAAACTGTAAATAGAAAAGCGAAATCTAGCATTGTCTGGTGGCGTCGAATGCATTTAATTATTATTATATTCATTATTTAGAAATGAAATACACTGTCTAAATACTTTGAAATTGGAACGTCTAACGTTAGTGGCGTCATGTTAAATAAATTGTTATAAAAAAAGACCCGACTACGCATAAGACTATGAAACAAAAACAAGCTCTAAAATCCTGATGCAGCAATGTTAAATGTACCGTTAAATGTCTTATAACTATGTCTTAGAACGGGAACAAACAAATAATTGTTAAGCCCAGAAGACACAAAATTTTGAACATAAAAACATACAATTATTTAATTTCCAATTCCCAACTGCCAATTTCAAATTTACAATAGATTCTCTTTGTTTTTTTTTCAATTTACAAATTAAATTATGTCATCCACGTAAGACTTCAATCAAGTGACAGCGGACATGTTTAGCGTCGTGGCCGGCGCAGAATAGCAATGCGATTCGATACATTGCCACCGGATGCACGCCGGCTTACTAATTTAGTTCGGTTAAATTTACGGCTTTTTAAGTATTCGTGTGCCATGACATGACCATTTATGTTATTGAAATTACTACAAGAACATCATGATTAGTGTTGCCGTCATCATCATATCAACCCGCTGATAGGTTTGTGCCTCTTCTTTATTGCGCCGATTTTCACGGTCCTGTGCCATCCGGACCATCGGGCTGGATGTCTACTAATGTGTTTGTTCGATCCTCTTGGCCACCACTCTGTGACTGCTTCGTCTTTTTGTATGATACCGAGTAACGGGACGAACCAGTCGTGTGCCCGATCTTAAGTGACATGCCTGTCCATAGCAGTTGCAATGCCACTCAGATGTCCTGTTAATATGCAAATTTATTTACAAGATTAAAAACTATCGTTAAAAAATATGCAATAACTTTATAAATAGCTTCTACACACTTGATTGACAAACTTCTTTTACTGGTACTAATTTCCCAACATTTTTTATGATACTTAATAACGGGATGAACAAGTCGTGCGCCTGATGTGAAGCGACACGCCTGTCAATAACAGTTGCAGTGCCAGTCAAGAGCTTTAAATCGTAAAGATCTGAGGGGCACTGTCACTGCGCCCGTCACCCTGAGACATATGTTGACAAGTCCCGTACATCCGTAATTTCACCAGCACTAGGTAATGTGGCTGTACTTCCCTGGATAAACTCTTTTACATGGAACTCTGTTGCTACTAAACCAAACTATCTTCTCGTCGAGCCCAGTGTCCTAACCATCTCTTATTAGTATTGGGCTTTCTATCAAAGAAACCGTCTGTCCCGTCTGGTACTCTGAAAAAATTGCATGAATGAATGAAAATTTTAGGGAAAATGAAACTATTTTTCTGGATCTATAAATCACAACACAAATTACGTTTCTTCTATCGGTATCAGATTCAACGAAATACATGACGTAGAATAAATTTTGTCAATTTATATAAACCTTGTGCCTGTTCGTGATAATACGTATTTATATATCAAAGTAACCTATTATAGTTGTGCAGTCCTGGTAAAGTTCATTTAGAACATAGAAGTTCAATAATTCACAACTCCTTATTGAGAAAGTAATAAAATATTTGTAATATTAGCCATAAATTATTACGGCTTTCACAACTCATCAATCGATTACATTATTTCATTTCTGATGTATAAGTAAGTTGATCATATACAAGTAATAGAATAACCTACTCTAGAAATCGATTATTAACTTTTTAAAGCCATAAATAACATTTCTCTCTCATTAAGCATTTAATTAGGGCACCCCATTACACAAACCATGCGGCTTCCTCGACCCAACACAAACTACTAACTACCTTCATCCGCACTTAATTTGTTGCCAAAGAATCTACTAAATTTATACTAACGCATTACCCCAATTGCCCAATGTACCTTTTTCAACCGTTACTTGAAAATAAATCCTACGATTTGCAACATAAAGTGGACTTCACCTTGTTTGAAATAAGTTATTTTAATGCCCAGTGTCCCCTTACGGTCCGATGAACAACGGGTCTAGCTGGGTGCTTAATTATGTGATAGTAGTGGTCCATTTTAGTAACACCCCCTCTTCAAGTGTTTTCTATGGTACCCTTACTCCACATGCGTCTAGGCTATACACTAAATTACACAGTCATAGATATGAGTTGGCTTGCTGGATGTATCAGAATATTGTGATACGTGATTTTTTAAGCTGTGACATGGAAACACATTGTATGAATGGTAGTGGCGATTCTCTTCACCGCGTGTTGGTTTCACAATATAATTTAGGAGGGTGTCTTAGGGGCTATCTTGCCTTTGATTAATTCTCCCTAACGAGTTAGTGATATTTATAATACACAAATTCAACGCGTATATATATTTGTTTTGGTACGGCGTTAAGTTGGTAATTAATGTAGATTACTCATAGATGTGTTTATTATTATTTAGTTTATATTTGCCTAACAAAACTAATTGTGTTCAGAAAGTACCTAGCTGTAATTTGAATATTATTATTAATATCTGTAGGTACAGGACCAAGTGCACGTCAAGATTAAAAATCGCAAATAAAACAAACACGATTTAAATAAACCTGTTACAAAAACGATTCCAAATTCGAAACTCCAATTAAGACGAAAAATTGGGAAACTCTGAACCAACTGAAGTAGAGGATTTGAAAATGGAACGGGACGCAATCACGAAGGATTGTGTCTGAAATCCCATTTTAGGCACATATCTCTGCCGGCTGACCGAATTTGTGGTCTGTCGTATTTACAGGATTTTCCCTTCTATCGTCTGCTTTGTGAGGGTAATGGGAGACGGGATAGGTTTTGCTTTAGTGGTCGGTGCAGGCGTGAAGGGATCGCGTAAATGACGTTTGCGTAAGCAGACGAACACCCTCGAGATTAGCTACCGTACAATGTTTCCGCTCAGAACAACGGGCTCATCGAACTCGATACTAGAATTAAGTACGTACTCATGGTGCTTATAGTATTGATTAAAGGCTACTTATTCGCTATAGTTAGGTTGACAGAATTTGTGAACGTTTCTGAATTGTGAAACCGTTCATGGTGCATAGTCATAAAAAGGTACCTGAATAGATCAAGAATGGCCACCATTAAAAAGTCGGGCTGGAAGTTCTAAAATGATTTAAGCCCGTTCATAGTAAGTGATTGTCGCTGAAACATGAAAAGAATATAAAAAAGCAAACAAAACTCGCCTTTAACTGTACACATTTTTCTTGAATAAAAAGGAGAAAACCAAATAAGAAAGTTAAGACATTTACAGCAGCGGCTTTTTCAATTGAACAAAGCAAATAAAAGGTTTCAGCGACAGTTACACGATAACCGCCTCTATTACGTCACTCGAAAGAGCAACGACATTGAGAAATGGTCGATCAAACCTTTCCTTACAATCAATTCTCGGAGGATTAATTGAGAACGAATTGCTTCCACTGATTTCATTTATAAAGGAATCTATTTTCAAAACGACAGCTTTCCTTCTATGGCCTTATTTTATGGAATCCACCCTCGTTTATTTAATGTCTTCGCTTTCGGGATATCCTGTTTGTATCTCAATCCGTACAGCCACCTTAAATTAAAGCAATGTCCCGAAATGAAAAACGGCGTTTCATCGGCAAAGATTATCGTCTGGCTCAATTGCCAAACTTTCAGTCGTCAGCTTTATTTGCTAATTTGTTATGAATTCCACTTAAAGCGATGGCTCTCTGGGTTCCCAGTTTTCGAAAGGGCTATAAAGGGTTGTAAAGTTTCCTCGTTAGGCTCGATTTTCTATGCTCGGTTACATTTTAGTGATATTACTGTTTCCATTTATGTTTTGTTTACCGCTGGGGATTGCTGTATCTTTCAATGTAAACATTGTATGTAAATTACAAACCCAAAGAATGGAGTCGTACGTATCTTATCGAGGAACAACTTTTGGAATAATTCGGAGACGTCTCTGTTTCGGTATCAGCTGTGCCGTCTGACACGGGTCTAAGTTAATTTCCGCCAGCACTCGCTGACTCCCGGGATTCCTAATGGAGTTTATCCCAATTCCCAACCGTAAATACAGAACTTTCCAGGAAATAGCCACGTCTAAATTTTCCAGCTTCGAATTAGAACAAGAAATTTTGTTAGCGAAATGTAAACAGCAAAGTTAACAGTGCTAATATTTCCCATCGGTGGTATAAAACGACCGATCCCACGATATACTGAATCCGACAAACCGCAACGAAATAAATACTCAAAATAAATTATCCGTTCCCAATAAAACAACATCCTTCCTACGCGCCATGGAACTCTAAGCGTGGATGAAAGAAACTAGTCGTATCTGTTTTAGGCTCTATTGGCTAGTTTATAGGAATCAATATCGAATGAAACACGTACGAATTTATGGCACGCGGCGTTTATCTCTGGGGCGTTGTGCGATTTTTCAAAAACCCATCCTCCACGTTTAATCGAGCGGTAGTAAACATCGCATTTTTCGCTTCTCGTGGAAAATATTGATAGGGTACTCGCATTGTTACTAGCGCAGGCGACGGAAAGCGGGGCTCCCACGAATGAATATGTTTTTGAAGACTGCATCATTAATCATGCATTGAGTGGTGGCACAATGGTGCAGTAATGGACGAGGTTTTGTCGCGAATGAACCGCTGATGGGTCTATAAATGCACAGCATTACGGTAGCGAGCTGGCGCACTGTGGGCGAACAATAGGTAACTATGAATGAAAGGCTTTGTCTCAGTCAGTCAATTTATCATGTTTCTAGCAGTCGGGAAGCGTTTTCTCGACTGTGTAATTAATGATCGGTTCAAATTCTTATCGTATTCAACTAAAAAATTTTAGAGTAGTTCCCATTATTTTTATCGAACGGAAAACAGGGGCACTCTAGCGGTATAAAAATGAAACGCACATTATACATAATTTGACGGCGTTATTGGCTTCTGCCCACGAACTTTTCAAAATTTTTAAAGGAAAAGTAACTCCTATATTGTTGCATGTAAAGTTCACTTTTATACAAATCTGTAGTCCGTCGAAGCGTCATCAGTGGCTGGGGATGATTAAAAACTGACGGAGCCATCCATCACCCGACAGTCGGCTACTGCATGCTCCTTGTTTAAACAACGCCTTTTTAAATTTATGTCCATAGGGATGATACGTCCAAATTGATTTTTATAGCAACTTGTTATATCTGAAGTATGGGAATTTAAATCGAATTTTTATAGTAACTTTTTATACCGATCGCCTTTCAGTTATTTCAGAAAGGTCGATTGCACCTTTTTCATTGATATATCAATTGCACTTTGAAGTAGTTGTTGAGGATATAGTTAAAACTATTCAAATCTTCCTGCATATCATTTTTCTCAACAAACTTACAGCGACTTACGAATCCACTATAATATAAGTAACGCCTTTATGTTTGTGTTGGGGCTGCCGTGGTGCTGTAGTGCGTGCGTTCGAGTTGTTCTTTTTTATGCTTTTATATGCCATAGCGAGCAAACAACGCGCCTCTGCATTAACCTGGCTCCTCACTATTCACACCCGACACCTGTGTAATAATATATAAGCTGCTCCACAGCATTGTGAATTTCCGGCGATAGCACTATTTTTTACCACCATTGTAGCTATAAGATACTAATTCGATTATAATGGCTGATGTCTGAAATAAAATATTTTATTATTATAAATCAACAATTAAGCACACAAGAGAATCTACTACCCATGCTGATAATTTTTTTAAAGCTGTTGAAGAAACAGAAGATAACTCCAATTACTTAAATTTGAACGATTACATTATTGCAATCGATCAATATGCTCATAGCTTGTATGTAGGCTACACGAATTAGAGGTTGCGGTCTTTTTGGAAGGGGATGTGTTTATCGGTACTTTACGTCGGCCTTCTCACTAAAACACATTTTAGTTGAAGCCTAGCAAGATTTTATTTAGCTACCAATCTTCGGCAAACTTTTTTTAGTTTGTGGCTTCTTTGAAGAAATCTGCCATAATTTCGTCAGTCACAGAAGTTACATTTTTTATCATTAATTGTGTTTAATTACCTATTTAGCACTTCTCTATAAGTCTATCCACCAAAACCTTTACAGTGATATTTGAATGTGTAAGTGGTGTAAGTTTTATAATTTAAGTTTCTTAATACAAATAAAACCCAATACGAAGATCCGTAACAAGCACAGAGAAAGATTCGTAAAATCTGCTGACTCCATCCGAAGCTCAGTTGGTAAGAACGGTAGCCATATTTAGGCGATAGACCCTGGTTCGCATCCAATCGTGAAATACAACAACCAGTGAAGTATCTTCACGAAAAATAGATATGAATATATGTAATTTTTTTTACGCACACACTCAACATTCACACTAGAGTAACTCTGTGTCGCGGGTGCCATGGACACACACATAGACGACCACAAATTACACTCAAACTCACGATAGAAATAAATGTAGGCTATACAAATATTTCTCCCGGCCCGGGAATCGAACCTGGGACCTCTGCTTAGCACCTTAGCACCCTCCTTAGCACTTATGGTAACCGTTTGGCCACAGAGGTAGTTAATATAAATATAAATATTGCAAATAAAAACGGTTATTACGTTTTAAGAGGGGGTTCGTAAAGAAACTTCAAATTTACTGAAATAGAAAATATTCTGCTAGGGAAACTGAAACATATAGTCTGGGGTGCCATCATCTAGGTCGCGTCGCACCACACAAAACTTTATGCCAACCTCTTTATATAAAATATTTGCTTAAAGCTAGTTACGTTAACTGTCCTTTGTTCCTGCCGCTCCACTGTAAATCGTCCACATCTTCACTAAATAATCAGAGGGACAATATGAAGCGCCAATTACACTTCCCCTTACAAAGAAACCGCAATCTCGAATTCCCGTAGCCTATATACAGGGTGTGTCCACAGTGATCGATCACCGACCAAGTCCGCACCGCACAAATTGCTGCTCATTTTAATATTAGATCCGGGAACTGTCTGCTCGTAACTGTATCCTGCCGCCACTTGATCGATGTCGACGAGCGTTTTTGCTCAGTAACTGACTAGAATACTTAACAACATAAAAGAAACAAGAGAATTTA